>NW_015113623.1:166038-227572 GCF_001443285.1 Poecilia latipinna | reverse complement strand
CGCTTGGCTGCGAGGGCCGCTTGAGGCTCCGCGGAGCTTTAATTTTTTTTTCTTTCTTTTTAATTAAGGTTATATTGGCTTAAGTGGCCTTTATGTAAGAGAGGTCAGGCAAGAAAATTATAACAAGAAAGGACGATGACATGCGGCAAAGATCATCAGGCCAGGACTTGAACCTATGACATCCTTCAACCTATATATCTTTCCAAACAAAATAACTTCTTGAAGCCTGTTGATTCCCAAAAGGAAGTTGTTCTTGTTTTGAAATAATCTGGTTGGCTGACATAGGTTTTAGCTTTCCACTACACTGCCCTCTATGGATTTTTCATGTTTAAAACAATACTCAGCTGAGTATTTGTGTGGGTTGATGTGAATGACAAGTTTTCTGAAACTGATCCCATGTGTGTGTGTGTTTTTCTTTTTTTTTTTTAAATGATGTGGCCGGTGCCATGTACAAGACCTCAATTTCTTTCATAAAATCAGCTTCAGTTTTGTTTCTGTGGACAAGTTACATTCCCTAAAACATTGTAGTTTTCAGATCTGTTCTATTTTACACCAAAATGGTTTAAGAAATTACCATTTTCAAATAAACCTGTTACAATATTTATGCTTCTTCTCTCTTTGATAATATATTCTTCATTTTTCTGTTACTTTCAGGCAGCATTCAGCACCTTCATCATGCTTTTGTTTCTATTAGTGCTTTAAGTGCATCCAGAAAATAAGAAATTTTGGTAGTGGCTACTTGCAGTTCTCACGTCTCATTTAGCTTTTTCCTGTCAAATCATTTTACTCCTGTTCCCTTTTGTCTTCTTTTTTCATGAAATGAACCTGCTGTCCTTCTGTATGTACTCCACGTCTCCCTGTTTCTGACTGCTAATGGGGGCCATTCCAAGTCTTGGATGGCTTATATGAAGATATCCTTCCTCTAGGGTAACATCCTTTGCAATTTTCTCTTGATTTGCTGAGTGATGGACTCTATTCAAAGGGACATAGTCTTAATGATCATTGAGGATATGGGCTTTCTAACTCAAGGCTGGAGAGCATGGACGACTACAAGGTATGCGTTACGCTAAGTCTCCTCCCCCCCTTCCTCTGTCTCCTCTTGCTCTGCCGAGGTATTTCCAGAATGCCGCCGGCCACGATGGATTTATGAGTGGGGCCATACTTTGGTAAACACCGATGGTGTGCAGCTTTGTCCTCCCCCCAGTGATATAGTGAAGGTCCCCATAAAAAATGGGAAAACCAGGTTACGGCCAACATAGAGCTCAGCTAAACAATAAAAGGCTTTATGGGCAGATATAGGCCTGTACCATAAATGCTGGAATCTGTCGTTGGAAAAACATTAAAGGGATAATGATTGGGAGGGGGGGTGGCTTTCACAAAGATGCATGTAGCCACTTAGAGTGGCTTTTTAGAGAGGGTAGACAGAGAGAGGACAGCAAAGCACCAATCTGAAATCTCCAGAACACTTTAACTTGAGGCTCCACAGTGGGTGTAATGGTGAAATTTCACAAGATTTATCATCGGATGTCTTGCAAAGCCCTGATTTCTGTTGGCATGACTTCCCTTTTATGAAATAAATGGAAGCCATCGGAGCCCCAGATATCAAAGTGAGTGCTTTAAGTATACCGGAATTGCCTTCTTTTTCCATGTCAATTCACAAAGACTCATGTTTACGGGTTTCCTAATCAGACCTGGTGATCACATTGAGTTTGAATGTAACAATGATCGCTGGGTGTCTGTTACTGTTTGGTTTCTGTTTGGTCTGTGGATCAGAGCAGAAAGTCACAAACCATTGACAGTCATCTAAACCGAGCTGCTGTTTATGTATTGTTGACTACTGGGCTGTTGTATTGATTTATTGTGAATCACTTTATGATTTTTATATCTTTTTTCGAAGTTAAACTTGAACTAGACCCAATTAAAACCGTAGTACCGCCACAGACGATTATTGAACAGTTCTACCAAAGTGGGCGGAGCTAAGAGAGCAGGTTAAATGGGGGTGTGGTCACTGCTGCCAACTTAGAAACTTCATTATTGTATTTAGTGACTTTTCATAACCTTTCACAAATATTTTTTTCAATAAAGCATCTAGTGACAAATCTAGCTGCTTTTTTCTTTGGTGACATATGAAGCACAGATCGCTCTGGAGGCATGTGTCTGAAATGGTTTGTACCCAAACACGAGACTGTGACGTAGGCATCAATCAAGTTGTGACTTTGCAGCCAATCGGAAAATTTGACTGCAATATCCACCAGTCAACCCAAAGAGGGCAGCACCAAGACGGTTTTAGACCAAATATTGTAGAATTAAACTGATTTCAACAAGAATGTAACAGTTTGCAAAGAAACAAAAGATATCACCCTTAAGGACCAATTTATACAGTTTATCTGCTAAAAAGTGGAGTCTTAAGTATAATTTCATTCTCAGAGCCAAGCATAGGTTTTTCCTAGTACAACTAAAGGCAGTACTTGTACACACACTCAGTGGCACCTATTTGAGAAACATTGTTTTAACCCTTAACTGTCAACCTCAGAACATATAGTTAATGGGCCCATGACATCATCATTGTGCACATGAAAGTTAAGGGATTAAAATTCACTTTATAATTTCATAAAACCTTTACTTGATTTATAAATAAAAAATTTTTCTAAAAATATTGCAAAAAAATTGTTCCATCTCGTGCTCCATGAATTCATTCGTGCGGATCGTCACATGCACCACATTGGGTGGACTGACGGAAGTGAGGTGAAAGTGATGCACAACTGCATCTTGTTCTCGCAGGCAGGGCTCATTTCCCTCATAGTGTTTCCTTGCTGTGGTGGAGAACAGCTGCCTGTTCAGGCTGCATCCCAGCAGCTGTGCAAACGAGATGTAAGAGGAAGAGAGGGGACAGAAAGGTTGAGGATCTTCATGTAGACCTGAAACCCAACTGTTGGTGTGTGTTGGGGTAGGACCTGGACACTCAGTCTAGACCTGATCATGTCATTAGGAAGTTAGCGGTTGGGGTGGGGGTTGGAGAGGATTACGGCGCTAAGCATCACAATCGCAGGATAATGCCCTGGACGTGCTCAGAGCTTTGCATCGACACAACTCTTATCTTAGGTTCTCTAGCTGCCCAACTGCACACTTCAGATCGTTGCAGTGCTTCCCATCAGAAGGACTCTTCTGTTTTCTTTCCCCTGTTGAGCTTCTTTATTAGGTCACTGGGAAGGTTTAAGAAAGATGGAAAGCTTTGCTGAGGCTTGTCCCAACTTTTTTTATCGTCTGGGCATTAGCCATCTGCTGGCACATGTGCAGGAGTGCTCAGGGGGAGGTGTAGCGGTGTAGCGGTGGAGTGGAGGAGCATTCAGCGCCTGTGTTTGTGTTGTAGCCACTAAGGCAGACAGGAACTCTAAAATTAGGTCCTGGCTATTCTAACTCTAACATGTCTGGCCTTATCTTGTCAGGAGGTGGCTTTTACCCAAGCAGAGTGTTGTCCTAGTGATACGGCAGGTCTGATCTGTTTTCTGTTTTCACATATCCCAGTAAAGGGGTCTTCGGGCAGCCAGAGCTCAGCAGAATTTTCCATGACTTTAAGGCAATATGATTGTGTTTTGATTTGGATGTCCACTCCAATAAGAAGTGCACTGCACAGGGAGCACTCATGGCTTTGGATTAAAAAAAAAACACACACAAAACAAAAAGACATCTCTGGAGTGGAGCAACATGAGGGTCAAGACATAGTTGATTGCAGATGTTGGTGGATTATCTCCAGAGTCTGCTGAGCATTCAAGTCAAATTCTCACTGATTAGCTTGACCAAGGTCCGTTCAGATTGTTTACAGCTCTGTGTCCGTTCCCAGAGAAGGTGCTTTCCCTCCTCCTTTTATCATGCACAATAATCCAAATGACAAAACAACCTATTGTTTGTTCTAACCTGTGGGCTCATCTCCTTGGGAAGGTATGGTGGGGTGGGGGAAGTGCTTTTTACTGCTTCCTAGCACCCGTGATTGGAGCAAGCGAGAACGAGAGTGGGGGCAGTAAAAATAGTTTGACACCCTCAAGGTCCAGCCAGCAATCTCCTCTCCCGCCCATGCCTATAAAACTCTTTGAATTCCCCTCTGAAATCCTGCTCCCTCTCTCTCCCCTCACCACTCTTTGCCTGAAACTCATTTACAGCTTTGCTCCAAACCAAGGACACTGAGTTTGCCGCTTCTGGCATTCCTCAAGTCATTTCTCGTTACGTAACTGTGCATTTACATCCTGATGCCACACAGATCACGCCTTAATATCAGTTTGACTCAATTTTTATGCAGCTGAAGCTCCTTGTCTGTGACTCGGATCTCTGCGACATCATCAATACACTATCTCATTCTCTCAGTCTTTCCTCTGGTAAAGTACTTTTCCATGTACTCAGGAGTGTGCTGCATGTTGAAGCTGGAACAAGGGCAACCACCTGCACTGGTGTGTTAATGTGCTCTGAACCTCTTGTGGTCTCTCTTCTCTTTTCCCCCCAGTCTTAACACAGTCATGAAAATGGAGGAGAGACCACTCACATCTCTTACCTCCTTTGGTTTTGTGGCACCAGTTGTCAAACATGTTGCTCGGCACATGCATAAATGCTTGATAACAGTGCTGTTAGAAATCCTAAGTTGTGGCCGTGCAGTTCATTGCCTTTCTAAGCTTTATGTGCTCGATTCAAACAGGAGTGTAAGAGAAGCAGGTTGACTTTGTCTTCCTCCTTCCACATCGTGTTGGTCCTTTCACAGAATGGGCAGAAATGGGCAAAAACGTGTGTTAATCCTGCTTTACAGTGTTGTTTGAAAGGAGCTTCTCTGAAACTGGCATGAGAGTACAATGACATACAACAGACAAAAACCTAAAGCGATCATAGCCTTAAAGATGGAGTTTATGATATGCTGCTCACACGTTCTGTGAATTTACTCCTAATATCCTGAACATGGACTGAAATTGTTGTTCATTTAAGCATTCAACTTTTTCTGCACCCTCTCTAATTTACTCCTAGTAAATATGAATAAAGTGTTCTAAAATAAGAAGTGTGCAATATTTCATATACTGATATGGATCTGATACTAAGTAAATACAGGAACAGTATCATATTGATACCAATACTGACAATTTTTATTATTTAGGTTTAATGTAACATCAAACTTCTGACATTCAGGTGTTTTTGTGGCTTTCCTTTCAGTTATTTTATTTAAGCCTAGGATAGAATTTGGACAAAGTTTAGAAGTGTCTACAAAATACTTTAGGAATATATAAGGCGTATATAACCTTAACTGTTCATTAACTGGTGTTGAGAGGTTAAGAGTTAAGAAGTTAATACAATAAATAGAAAAAATAAAAAAACAAAACTAATTTGTGTGCATTTTTTTCTAAATAAATAAAGAACAAAAACTTAATTTGAGAGCAAAACAAAATCTTTTTTGAGGTAGAGTTGAGAAACTATGATGCAAAGATAAAATAAAATTTCAAGTCCAAATCTGAATCTAAAGTGTGATACTAATTTTACCAAACTAGTATCAATTTGATACTGATACAGACTTGTTGTTGATATTATTGATACTTTGGATCAAACCGCTCACCTCCACCTAAAATAATTTATCTTGCACTGAAAAAAAGTGCAGATTTCAATTAGATTTTTATAGAAATCACTTGTTCCACAGTTATTGGAACAAGTGATTTCTAACGCTCCAAAAAAGATTAGCAATTCATTTGGTTCTGCTGGGGTATACACATGGTAGATTCCTATTTTGTCTCAAACGTTCTTCAAAGTGGTAAAGATGGCCCAACACTCCATCCAACCAACCCACCTGTGTGTTGATCTTCAACAGTCAGATCACTTCTTGCCTAAAATTTTCATTTTTCTACAGTCAGAGCAAGAATGAAAAAACTAAACAAGCATAGAGTGGGTGAGGGCTCAGTTCTGCAAGCTGAGGAGGATGGTAAAGAAAAGCTCACTGCAGCAAAGTGTGCCATATTCATAAGAGCGATTCATCTTAAGGCTTTCATGGACATTCTATAAGGCCTGCCAATAATAGTGGAGAATGCTGTAAATCTCTCTCTCTCTGAGATGTCTGTTAAAGGTTGGAGGGAAAAGACCTCCCTCCCTAATTAAGTAATGATCAACAGCCTGTTATCTGTCAGCTTGTCCTCTGCAATCACAGGGTATCACTCCAGGATGAATGCCATCCCCTTCGGAGAAGAAAACAGAGCCTGGAAAATTAGCATTTTCTGACAGCCATTACTCATCTGGCTAATCCTGTCAAGGAATGTGTGGCTATCAATGCAGGCAAGGGGTCGCCGTGGCCCGGGTCTGCACATCGCCTCTTATCAGGCAGGGTAAACACAGCGGAATCTGCATTAAATAAGTGTCACAGTCAGCTGGGGGCGGAGCAGGGAACCCCCTCCACTCACTCACCCGCTCCTCCCTCCTGCTAGTCTCCATTCTGATAATCTTTTTCAAAAGCTGGCTTGGGCAGACCCAGCTGTGGCCTGTGGCTCAGGTGTAGGATCACCGGAGGAGGAGGGCTGTTCCGTCAGCGGCGTCATTTACAACACAAGTCTGTCGGCTTTGTGTCCGAACCCATAATGAAGCGGACATTTGAAAAGGTCACTCTGTTGCAGTTTGTTCAGCCAAGCTATTCTGAAAAGCCTTTGTTCATGCTGAGATGCCTCAACGCGGGACATCGTGTCGCCTGTCATGCAGTCCAGGCCTCGTCCACCTACAGTCATGTGATGCAGCTACGCATCCTCCAGACTTTTTTTTAATGCGTCTTGTCTGGCAGTATAGCATTCATAACTGTTATGTCAATTTAAGGCCCAACAGATTTACTTTCACAAGTGGAGCATTACAGCTTTATTAGAAGTTGCTTTGGGTTTATTTCAAATGTAATGGACGCAGAGGAAGATAGAATGGTGGGGCAGAGGTCTAAAGGGAAAGAGGAAGATAAGGGTAGAAGACAGAAGGAAGCATAAAGAGGACACAAGTCAACACCGTAGAAGTCTGCTTCTACACCTGCAGAAAGAGAAAACTAAGCAGAGGAACCACAGCAACAAACAACATATGAAGTAATAATAACATCAGTCAAAAGCTGTGATTAGTTGCAACTGCGCCCCAATGTAGTGTATCTGAAAGACATTCCCTAAGTAATTAAAAATGTCAAGTTTTTTTTTGGTTTTTTTACCAGTAGAGACGCACAAATCAGAATTTTCTGATTGATTTTCGATTAGATTTCTCTCCATAAACTGAAGTACATAATTTATTCCCCCCCCTCCCGACTAGATTCTAGAGAAATCTTAAGAAGCTCTGATTTTGAGTGTGTAAAAGTTGGAGACATTTCTTCTTAGTGTCAGGATCATCTCTGATACTTCTTCTCTTCCACCGATGTCGTTTGTTATGCTTTCCAGCTGCATTGTTCTAGTTCTAGTTTTGGCACAGAATCCAGTTGCAAGCATGACACTGCTTCATGCTAGCATGCCGAGTCTCTGCAGCGATGCATGAAATGCTGCACAGTAAAGATGTGAAGAATAACAACAACAAAAAAAACGTGTAAACAACTTCCTGGACTTTCTCCCAGCTGTAAGCAGGCTGTGAGAAACTCGCCTGCCTCTCTGCCACCGGGTGACTTCGCCACTGTCGTTTGTCGGCGTGGCGCCGTGTGAACCGCGGCACCTCCGTCTGCGGGGCCAGCGCTCGAGGAATGAGCACGGCGCCGTTACTCTGGGTGTACAACAAGGTGGGAAACCTTGAATAATGTGAGATGGGGAGCGAGCCGGAGAGGCGAATCCCAAGTCAAACCAGCGGGTCACCGGGAGGTGAGGCTCGCCTTCTTCCCTGGGTTCAGCTAAAGTTCAGCAGCATAGCATTAGGCAAATTAGCAAGACAAGAGTGTTTGGGTTAGAAGGGGGAAAAAAAAACATAGAGGTTTGGGAACTGATTGAAGATGGTAAGGAGTGAGGAACTTCCAGGAAAAAAAGTAAACATCAGAGAGATGCATTCTGCTGCAGCTTTCATTATACCCATAAACTCTGTGGAAAGATATGAACGACTAATTACTGCGCTTATATAACTCAATCATGTCATGAAAGCCGTTCCTATTTAAAGCCCCCGCTGCTGGGTTAGAGGGAGGGCCCCGCTCTGCCTCATTCAGGCCCTGCGTTGCAGAAAGGGACATCCATTGTCACGTCCCTGAAAGGGTTAAATATGGGCGGAGCGGCTGCATGAAAGACACGGAGGTGGTGGGGGGTGAAAAGCCCGGAGCCCGCTGGAGGTGGAGCCAGATCCCCTCAGCTCAGCTGCTGCGCCTTGTCACATTTCTGCACAATATGATCGCCGCTCGCTTTGCTGTGGGAACAATTTCTCTCTCTGCAAACACGAAGCAGGCGGTGCAGCCGGGAGTCTGAGTGAGAGCGAAAGGAAGCCGCCGGGTTGCTGCACAGGAGAGGAGGGGACGGCGGTGGTTGGTGGTGGAGGGGGAAGCTGACAAGGAGTCCAGCCGCGGCGGATCGGGCGCTAACGGGACAACCGAGCAGAACCCAGCCGGAGGACGGACCGCAACTCCGCGGAATCTTAACGCCTCTGTCCCGGATCGGATTTATTTCTGCTCTGCTGTCTGGGATTTAATTGCGGTTCGCAGCGCGGACGGAGCCTTGTTTAAATGTTGCTCCGACTCCGATCGAGGCCGACCTGAGCGGACCGGACCGGACAGATCTATTTCTGCTGAACTTCCCTCGGTTCGGCTTGGTGTATTCTCTGTGGTTTTTTTTTCTTTCTTTCTTTCTTTTTCTTGGTGCTGCTCCGTCGGACACAATGCGGACTGCTTTTTAAAATCTTCTCAAACGAGGTTGATGTCTTTTTTTATATTTTTTTATTTTTTATTTTGCTGCTGCTGTTGCGGTTTCTGCAGGAAAATGCCAGATGTCCAGATCGTCCCGCTGTGTTTGGATCTATCACTTTTCCCTCGATCTTGATGCCGTTTTCCCCCTCGCTCTCCCCTCCATCTGAGCCAATCTACCTCTGAGCACCGCTCCGTGTTTTCAGCGCCTCTCCCCGCCGCCGCCACCTCTCTGCCGCGTATGATGTACGAGAGCGTGGACGTTGTGGGACTGAATCCCAGCCCGAACCCGTTTTTAATGATGGATTATTACAACCAGAGCAGAGGATGCTTGATCCCAGAGAAGGGGCTGGTGCCCGGGGCGCCCCATCCTTACAGCACGTCCATCAGGAACCAGCACTGGAACGGCTCCAATCACTGTAGGTGTCCGCCCCCCCCCCTCACCTCCCCCTCCCCTTTTTATATTCCCTGCAACTTCACCTCATTCTTTAGGAAAAGTTTGGAGAATTTTAGTTATTTATTCAAATATGTTCCGTTTTGTCATGTTCCACGTGAAATACACACATGCCTGTTTAAAAGAAGACGCATCTTTTCTTGTGTATATATAGGCTCCATCTGACCTACTTTTCTGTTTCTTTCTGTGTTTGCTGCCTCACAAGGCAGGCAGCCTGCTGGAGTGTTTAGTTTTCTGTTCCCTCATCCTGAGAAACCTCAGGGAGCATGCTGCTGCCGCTCTGACCCCAGCCACTTTATCCCAGGCTTTTGCGTTCCTGAAATATGCTCTAAATTCAGCCAGTGTTTTGAAGGCCATGTAAGCCTTAATCAGCTCAAACTTCTTCTGCCTGAGTTCTCTCCGGGGTTCTCCAGTAATCTGGAGAGCTGCACCCTGAGCAGCAGCAGCCGCAGCCGCCGCCTGCCACTACCTGGACAGCACTGTTAGTAGTTTCTAGTCAGTTTGTGACTGGCACCAGAGCCGGCTCAAAGTTGTATGAGGCCATGAGCAGGATCTTGTTTTGGAGCCACCACAAATAAATATATATATATAAACTTTTGTATATTTCCATATTAATATAGTAGCTCTGTAAAGTGGAGCATACATATGGCATAATTTCTTTGCCGTTCTGTTAGTAAATATTGTATTTAAGCATTTCTTTTGTATTTATTTTTCAGCCTTTAACTCCATTTTGCATAGTTTCTCAAGATCAAAGAGCATCATCTAATGAAATAAAATCATTTGATCCTTTACTGAACCTACTGTCAGAAAACAACTTATTCTAAATAAGCTGTTTCTTGCTGATAGGATTGAGTCGGAGGTAGTGAGCTCTTAAAAAGTTGCAGGTTTAAAAACCGCTTACATTATCCATCGCATGTTTCTAAAAGTTTTACTGCGATTCCAGAGAATGAGACGGGAATCTGGCATTTTATTATAGGGAAACACTGCTCTGCCCCTCCCCCATCTGTTGCTGCGCACTGCTAATCATCTAGGCTATAAGAAGCCCTGGAACTTTTCCTCTTGATTACTGGAAAGATGAATTTAATACAAGTTATGAAACAGTAAAAAAAATTAAAGCAGGTGACTCATGTCATATTCACTCATTTATTCTGTAAACACTTTGATGGTTTCCACACCTGGACAGTCTTAATCTGTGATTGTTGGCCCCTTTCCTTTTGACCCACATTCATTTTATCATGTTAATTCTTAGCTCAAAATATCCAGTTAAGTGGGAAAAATCTAATTTTTACTTTTGAATAATAACAACAGTAGTAATCCTGATGCATTTATTTATTATACTCTCCCAGATATGAGAGCATATGACAGAAGGATTCCAGGCCTTCTGTCATCTCTATAAATAGCATTTTAATATTTCATTGACTCAGATCAGTGATTTTTCTTTTGGCATGCATTACATGTCGGGTTTTTTTTTTTTTTTTTTTTTCTTTTTTGTTAGTCACGCAATAACCAGCAAGAAGCACGCATTTGCCTGGCTGATAGTCTCTCCGTTGCAATAAAACTAGCAGCAGCCCATCCCATTATTTACTTCAAAGCAGCAGCACCACACAGAGCTTAATGGAGGAGAGTTCTGTTGTCTTTCACTGCTGTAGGAGCGTAAAAAAAAAAAAAAAGGGACAGGAATCTCCACAGGCTCTTAAGAGCCAATTTCCTCCCCATCTCCAGACTATAGGAACATGTGACAAAGAGGATATGTAGACAGGAATTTCTGATGTTTGGCAGCAAGAACTGAAAGCACCCAAAACACTTCTTTTTGTTGTTGTTGTTTGCGTTGGAGTCCATCTCCATCGTCTTCTGTCACTGCTTGTTTTTCCAAGTCAGATGAGATTAGAGTGCCCCCCCCCTCTCCACTAGCCCCCCATCCCCTCCTGACCGGAGGAGACAAATCACTATCAAAGCACATATCCAACGCGAGCCCAGATAGTATTTATTGAGCCGATCCACTAAACGGCTCTAGCGGCGGCATTGATTCAAACCATGTGAGCTCGTCTGAGGGGAGACGATGGGGGTTTTTGGCCCTGGAAGAGACCTCTGATCCCTCAATTCCTCATTGTTTTGCTCAAATGAGGGATAGCGAGGGGGGTTAGCGTAGCGGCTCTTTGCCTTTACTGCGACGGTGCAATAAAGGATTTAATGCACATCTAGAGGACAGAGGTGGGGGGTCGGGGGGGGACACTAACATCATCTGTTAGTGTCATCACAGCTCAGATACCTATAGCTGGGCTGGAAACCACACAGACAGAAGGCCGGATTGGTTTTCACTTTATTATATCAGAGATAAAAAAAATAAAATAAAATCATAATTTGAAAAAAAGAGAACATCCGAGGCTCAGTAGAGATGAATGTTTAGAGTATTTTTTTTCTTCGTTAATTTAGACTTGAACTTTGACCTCTTGTCCACATGCAGAGATTCTTGGTCATTTGTCCAATAATGTAAATCTAATCCGTTTAAATTGAGTTTTCTAAAAATTTCCACAGATCAGTAGAGGCAAGAATGCATCTTTTTCTCTATATTCTGACTTTACTTCCATCATTCTTCAGGTAGAAGCTCAGGAAGCAAGTCAAAGATGGCTCCAGTTATTTTTGGCAGGATCTGTTTCCCAGCACTGCTTTAGCCACATTCACCGTCTTCTTCTGCTGTTTGCTGCTAATGTTGTCACTGCCTCCTCCTCCTCCTGCTGCAGCAGCAGACATCTTTCACTCTAATCCCAGCATGCTTTATTCTTCCAAAAACAGATTATCAATATTCATTTTCTAATGATTGATTTTCTTATAGATTTGAGCTTTCATTTCTTATCTCCTTATTTTTATCCTTTCTTTCTTTTTTTCTTTTTTTTTACTGTTTGTGAGTAAATACAAGTCAGGTGGTTTGAATTAGCTGCTTTGTTTTTATTCAACTTAAAATGACTTTAAGAAACGCGCCAGTATTTTTGTTTTCTTGCCAATTTCTTATTCATTAGGAAATTCCTTCATTTTGTAAAGGAAACTTACAGTATTAAATCCATCTATGTATTTGTAACCTTTGCCAGATTTTTGTGAAAGTACAACTAAAGAAGCTATTTGGCTTTTGCAGCTAGAGACTAAATATATTGATGAATTTAGCAAAAAAAAAAAAAAAAATGGATATACAAGGATGAATTCCTTGATGCATTACTTTAAAAAAAAAAAACATGATTTGCTTTCATTTTATTTCTTCTAAAGACAGCAGATGTTTTCTCACCGGTTGACATTTGGTTCCCCCTTACCCCCTTTGGTTCCTGTTGTTTATGGTCCTCTGTCTTTTCAACCTTTCAGTGGTGGATCTATCTATTCATTAGGACTTTTACAGCAGCGCTCTGTGGCTCTAAGAATGCACATCTTCAGTGAGGTTATCCAGGCCTAAAGTGGCCTAACGTGGCCTAACGTGGCCTTCAGGACCCATTAGGTATCTAGCTGTAAATCTGGAAGGTCCGGACGCTTCATTCTCAGTGCCATTAGTTCCTTAAACATGCTTTCTTTCCAGCTGCTACTTTTTTTTATCTGCCAGCACATGTTTTAGCTAACTTCTGCAATCTGGTTATTGTGGGAGCCCCAATTTTTGCATATATTTTCTTTAAAAAAAAAAAAAAAAAAGAATAGAAAAAGTCTTAGACCTTGCAGATTAAATGTACTTGATTTTTCACCCTCTACTTGTCAGAAACCTAACAACAGTTGGAGGCTCATGCATGAAAGAATGTGCATGACCTTGTTCACATGACTGTCACACTCTAAAAAAAAAACATGAGGAGAGGGATGAAGCAAAAAGGGGGGATTGCATCAGGGGCTCAGCAGTCCATTGGGTTTTTGTTGGCTTTTTTTTTTTCTTCTCTCAGTCTGTCCGCTGGATGAAGAAAAACGATCGCCAGGGATTTCCATAGAGAAAAGATGAAGCGGAGTGAGACGAGCTCTCTGCTAGTTTGTCTTGTGGAAAGCGGATGCAGGAGGGCCGGGCGGGGATGGGGGAGATGAACGCTGTGCGTCTGAGAGGCAAAAGGGGACTGGCAGCTTAATCTGACTCATGTGGTATTTTAAGTGCGGAAGTCCTATTGCCTAGCAGGAGATGAGGCCCATGAAGAAACAGATGGCGCTTTATTGTTTGTCGGTGTGCTGATCTGGAGGGCACCATCCATTTGAAGTCTGTCCGTGAGCGAGGCCGTTTGGCGTGATTTGCACGGAAGAAAGTCCACGCAAATTTCCCAAGAGAAGCCGCAGCTTCTCTCCTGGTTTCTCAGACAGTACGGCGTTATGGGACGCAGCTGAAGTGTCCCATCAGGCTGCATGAAAACATACTAAAAACACTTGTTGATAGGTTTGGACTCTCTTTTTATTTATGTATTTTTTTGCAAGCTGGCGGTTTTGGAAAGAACTACAGAGATGACTTCTTTGCTCTGCTTCTATATGCAGTTGTATTTATTTGGCAGGGATGTGCTGAGAAGTGAGAAAACACACAGCACAGCATAAACAGTTCTGATAACACAGTCAGTTCTGACTCCAGGCCTCCTGCAGTCTGTGCCCACATGTTGCCAAAGGTCATTTCAGTTATCCCGTATAGTGTATTTTTTCTTGAATTATGCCAATAAATGTTCTTAAAATGCCAAAAAATATGTATTTTATGTGATACTATATTTTCTGAAATATCAGAATAAATGCACGTAGAGTAATACTGTGGTACTGGTTTGGACCAGATATTCCTTCTAAATTATGACCTCTGATCAAATAACCTTCATGACCTTTTACTGTGAATTATTAACATAAGAATTTTTCCTTATATTGTAAGGAAAAATATCAGTGTAATTTTTCCTTACACTGATATTTTCTATCAGTGCAGAAAATAACTTTCAAATAAGAACTAAATAAATACATTTCAAGGTGCACCATGTGAACATTTTGGGCCAATATTGAAATCTGAAATTAATGTCACTGTTATGGCTGACAACAGTGACATTATCAGCCGTAACAGATACGGCTGATATCAGCCGTACCAGCTGATTATATAAAGTTATTTATATAGCTTTAAAAACCAATATTTAAAGCTATATCCAAATCAAATCATAGTTTCTTTGTATGACACATTTCAGAAACAAGGCAGGTCAAAGTGCTTTATGTCATAAAAACATTGTATACGGCAGAAAATAGTTTGGAGACTATTTATTTATTTCCACCAAGTTCTTCCCCCCTTCTGACTACAAATCAAAGGCTCCATTAAACTTCAGGTTGACAATAGTCTGATCATGTCTCATATTGTCTAATACTTCAGTGTGTCCTCCTTCAGCCCAGAAATTCACTGAGACGATGTTTCTGTTGGGGGAGGGAAAATCAGACATTCTACTTTATTGGTGAAACCTTTTCATCCAGTGGTGACATCGATGCAGAACCCTCAGACACATTACGTTTGGTGTATGGAAATGGTGGAGGGGATCAGTTTGTCCAAAGGAACACATCGGCTTTAACCTTGAGGTCTACATTCATAGCGCGTTCTGTCATCCAGGTGTGTTTTTTTCATTTCAGAAAAAATGAAAAAAAATAAATAAATAAATAAATAAAATAAAAAGGTGAAAGGACTTCAAGTCCACTCCTGCTGCCTTCCATGGGAAAGGCCGGGGGGGCTTTCACGACCTGCCATCACTCGCTCCAAAATCAGCACCTCGCCACCAACATTCAAAGCTGCCACTGCACTTTTTAATGCAATTTACCCTTTACTGAATTGAGATGCCCTCAGAGCAGGAGACTTAGTATGTTGCAAGGTTACCCAGGACAAATGAGGTGCACGGATCTCTTTTGACTCCTCAAGCTGTCAGAAATTTTCAGGTGTACTGAAAGGGGTGTGGCCCAAGCAGAACTTGCACAAGCGACCCCACGGCGGACTCCTAATCACTGGGTGGTGACGCATCCCATGCTGTGAACGTTGCACGGTTGCTGCATTTGGTTTTCCTTGGACACTTCCCCCCTAACAGGCTCTCAGGTTTAGCGACGGGCCTCGTCTTGTTTGGAGAGAGAATTAGCCGGAGGCATCAGTCGGCGCTCTACTGTACATGGGCTTGATTTGTCACTAAATCCCCAAACAAGGCCTGGTGTACTCTGCAAAGCTCACTTTGATGAACAAAGCAGGGGCAGACGGAATGGATCCAGGCAGTGTCATTGATTCATGGAGGCTTAAAGAAGCCCAACTGATTGCAGACATTGTGACAATAGGGCCATAATCTCGCTATCAATAATTACATTCTCCCTGATGTCACAGGGAAACACACACACATACACACACAGGCTGAACCACAGACACACGGATGAGAAGATCAAAAAATGTTCAGGTGAACGAGGGAAGAGACAGAGAGAGAGAAAGAGGGGGATCCCTATAAAATATTCATAGCTTCTTCATTTAAATCAATTCAGCTCTACAGGGGCAGTCAAGCATCAACTGTCAGAAATTGAGCTGGGCCTGTTGTAATCACTTCTTTACTTATTTCTACAGATGGCTTGTTCGCAATGGGCTCTGCATGGACAGTTTACTGACACACACACTTACACACACACACGTGCACTCCCCAGCCCCGGTCTCCATGTTTTATCCCCCAGCCCACGCTGTAATTCATGTGCGGTATTGAACTATGGACATTCATCACCCCAGAACTCATCTGCAGGGCATTTTCATTCTCAAAGTGTCTCTCTTCTCTCTCGCACTTTATCTCCCCCTCCTCCCTCTCTCTCTCTGTTTCCACCTCTGCGGTGGCATCGTCTGCATGGCAGGCTAGAGACGGGCGCTCGGTGTCATGATTAATCTTTAATGTTTGCCTGCCCTAATTTTCCCTCATATTTTACAAGAATCCCCCCACCCCTTACCTGCCATCACATCTGCTGTATATAGAGTGATTACCTTGTGTGTTGTTTCATTGGTTGCAGGGAACCATCCTTTGCAGCTCTCAGGCCAGAGCTCACTTCACGAAATCTCACACTTCCCCTCTCCCTCTAGGGATCTGTGTTAACATCACATGGATGACAACTGTCCACATCTCAAGTAGTACACATACACACACACACACACTCACACACAACATTGTGGTGGAATGCGCTCCTATTCTGAGAGTGGGACAGCCAAGAAAATAGGGTAGAGGTTAGGATGCTAAAAATACTAGAGCCTGTTAGTTCGGTGGCTGCAAAAATAGCGCCGTGTTGCTGCCGCTTCTGTCGATTCTGTTAATCGCAACGGGAGCATGCTCTGCTCGTGTTTGTGTTCAACGCATGAAACGGGCGCCGAGAAGACGTCTGAATCGCTCAGACTAGCCCCGTGTGTTCTCTGCACTCAGAGACAAAGTGCTCCCCTTCCCCCTGGCTAGAGCCATGCTTTTAATAAGCTAGCAGTCCATCTCCAAAGATAGAAGGGAGTCTCAGAACGTCAGATGATCTCATTGTGGTTTCAAAGCTCAAGCTTGTTTTTGTTGCTTCCCATAATACCTTTTGTGGAGATTTTCATGATTACCACACACACTCAGGGTGTATGTGTAAGGCAAATGACTATTTTGTACAACGTCTCGAGTGGGCTTTTTTTTTAGATTTAGAGCATTACTCTTTCAACACTATTAAAACGTCAAACAAAACTGTATAACATGAACAAATTGTTTATTTCAAATATGAAAGCAACAATTATTCCTAAAATTGCTGAAATAAAATATAGCATAATAATTTTGTTATATTACGCTATGGTTGAAAAAATGAATAAAATCACATTTAATCAGTTAACAAAACTAAATTAGTAATCAAATCATTGCTAACTTGAGTATACAGACTCTAAAACATCTAAAACATGCTATTTGCTGAGAGAACAACACAATCAGAGCAGCAATTAAGCCAAAACTGTAAAAAATTATATATAGACATTATGCATTAAAGATTAAAATTTTTTGTCTGTAAATATGCTGTACCCAGAACTCAAGTAGCCTAGTTTGAGCTTTGCCTGTATTGAAATGCCCAAGCTTTTCAATTCAGCAAAGCTATTTTGAAATTATATTTTCACATGCGCTTGATTTTGCAGGCATGTTGTTAGAAGTACTTGTCTTTTATTTTGAAAAGCAACTTGTTTTTCAATGAGTTTTAGCACTTGGATGAAGAAGGCGTTTGGCCATATTGACATCGGTTTATTTTACAAAACTTGAATGGAAACACTTTGTTTTTTTTTCCATCACATATCAGAGGATGGCAGGAAATAGTTGAATGACGATGGCGTGGCATGTTTTTTGATGACCTATCATGTGAACAAACTTATTCACATGTGATTTTTAAATTTCTCTTGTTATTAAATGGGAACACGACATTGCTAAATTGTGTTTTTTCGAATATTGATAATATTTTGTTTCAGTCAGCTGACCAGGTGCATCCAATAATCTGCATTTAGCAGTTCAGTCTTAATTTTACCAGCACTGGTAAACATACCATCACATAACCTTGTACTTTTCTTTATTGTGGTCAGGTGTTTGCATATTCTTTTCATTTTAGTACCGGTCCCCATTTGGGCCTGTTCAGTCTGCTCGACATTCGATAAGCTGGAAACGGAAAACTGGTTGAAGCAGGTACCAAACTTCCTACGGTAGAAGGCAACAGAACAACAGACCAACAATCCCTTAGGCTCTAACCAGCAGAAAAATCTCTTATCACTCCATCTCTTTTTCTGGCATGTCACTTAAAGGAGATGATATACCATGATATAAGTAGACGGCCCTTGCCCAGTCTTGAGTAACATTGGATATCCTTGGTGTGTGTAGTTTCTTCCTCTTGTCCGGGCCCATCCCTCAGTGACTCAGGCTACTCCCACCTCGTGACGGAGGAGCCATGACTGCCTGCACACACCGCTCTCCTCTGTTTCCCACAGTCCCTCTAACTCATTTCATATTCATTAAGTGTCTGGGTGCAGCCCAGCCTTTGACATTTGACTCTTAAAGACCCACCTGGGACCACCATGAAATGGACTACCAACAGTTTCTGCGGAGGTGAGAAGGAAAAGCGTAGTGTTGGGTAGAGATGGATAGGACGGGATTATCCATATATTTTTTTGGAAGGAGTCTGACGGACTCCAGTTACAGAGCACTTATTTCCTGTAAACAGCGTTTGTGAGATGTTTGCACGTTGTGGCAAATGAGAGATGCCTTGTAGTCAAGCTGCTCTGATCACAGCGAGAGAGAGGTGAGAAAATACCGAAACAACTGTATCCTGTTTCCTCATGAATGGAGCCACTGTATTTTAAGATGGATGCACTCTGATATCAAGCAGCCGGTAGTTTTAAATAGACACAGTGTCTTTCACGGATCCTTGTAAATGAATCTTATATCACACCAGTTAGCAGTTCCCGTAAGGACTTTAGAAGCTCCCATTGTCTAAAAAAAAAAAAAAAACACTTAGCTGCATGTTTGCTTGCCAGGAGCCATGGTGTTGGGTTCAACTGATGACCTAGTAGTCTCTGACATTCATACCCTGAGACAGTGCTCTGGAAAAGAAACCAAGATAAAGTCGTCAGCATGACATGTCACGCTCTTTGGGTAAAACAAGACACAGAAACGTCTCCGTCTATTCCTTATTCTGACTCTTTTTCAAAAGGCCTGTCATCCCGGAGATTGAGAAATATGCAGGCATGCAGCGCTGAGAGCTAAGATGTGGGAGTTCATGACACAGGATCCGACAATGTTAGAATACCATGTTTCTTGTTAAAGTGATGTACTAGTCAGTATTATTGAGCTGTGAATGTGAAGAGTGTGTGCTAGTATAAACGTGACATTGTGGGCCCCACAGTGTGGGGTGTGTCCAAATTCAGGGGCCGCATCCTTCGAAGGCCGATTACATCACCGCTATGTGACCAAATTCAAAAACTCCTCGAAATGCGTCCTCCTTTTTGAGAGACGGGTCTGGTGTATCCTTCTATCTAGAACCAAGATGCACTGTCGGCAGATTTTTGTTCTTGCACCAATGACATACATACATAGCGGAAGACTAGAGTTGTAAATACAAGTATTTTAGTATCTTGTGGTACAAAAATTAAAAACTTACAACATTGTATGGCTTTTGTAAAAAAAAAAAAAAATCAATTAATTTAATTAGTAAAAGAATTCAATAAAATTTTTTTGAAAAGCTTGTCTTTAGTTCTTTCACTGTTGCTTTGCGACAAGACAAACGACGAGGTAAGGATAGGAATAAACCTAAAGGCTAACCGTCCAGTTCCAGCCTGTGTAGTTGACGAAGGACCTTCCCTATGTTAAATGTGTCCCTGAATTTGGACACCAATTGTTTGAGGCCCTTATTTTGAAGCAAGAAAGGAAGTTGTTCCTACCCACTCCAGTTGTGTAAGCTAATAAAGCCTTCTCAACAGGCTGACTGTAAACACTTGGTTACAGTAGTGTTCAAGTTAGTTTGAAACGGTGACAGAATGGCAGATGAGAGTTGTGAGAATAACATGTCTAGCTAACTGCTAGTTGGTAAAACTAAAGTTAGCATCCGCCTTGCATTTTCCAATTGGTGTTAAGCTATTTCTTTCCAGATTTTGGATTGATTTTGATCAATTGATCAAAATCGCTATCGCCAAAATAGCAGCCAGTTTAAAATAATCATATCAAGTCTGAAATTAACTTTTTTTTTTTCTTCTTTTTTTTTTTTTTACACTGAACAGTTTATTTATTTAGTCTTTCGGCTGCACTATGGAGTGGCAATCATCATCATACAACATTGGATGCAACATTTGATCATCTTCTCTTCCAGCTTGTCCCTTCAGGGAACGCCACAGTGAATCATCCGTCTTCATTCTGTCGTGTCCTCTGTGTCCTCTACCTTCACACCAGCTTGTTGCAGATAAAATATAAAGCGTTGACTTTCTTTGTTGAACATTGTTCCCTCCCGTCTGTCTCTACTTCAGTCGTAAAGCTGACTAATGGAAAATATGACAACTATTTGAAGCAGAGCTTTCGAGCGGCGCAGCACGCCTCAGCCATCTCCTCGGCTTGTAGCTGTGATGTTCAGCAACTCCACCGCGGCGGGACACCCGGCTTTGCCCTCGCGCCATACGTGGGAAAAACCTTTGCGGCGCAGCGCTGTGCCACTGTGGTGCTTCCACTGCGGAGCTGGATTATTGTGTCTGGGCTGTCAGCACCTCTCAGCTGAAAGAAAATGAGAGTGAAGTTAGGGGAGAGAAGCAGAGAGGGGGAAAGAGAGTGAGAGCAGGAGAGAAAAATCTTCTGGAGGGCTGGCATTTTCAAACAGTAATCTCTGTGGAGCCTTTCAGGGGATTTAATGTCATTTTTGGCCTCTGGAATTTTGCCCTTTTTCCTCTTTTTGAACAAAAAAGCAGCTGAGAGCAAATATGAGGGGTAAAGAAGGAGGAGCTAGGAGAAGGGATCTAACAGAGACAGAGAGAACCTCTCAGCTGATATGATTAGTGCGGCTGACGGGTACTTGGCCTTCATCCAGCAGCTGCCAGCAGGCCGATGGCAGTAAATGGACTCTGGTATATGATGGCCCATATAATCGTCATATTTTACACATTGTTGTTACGCCAGATTCTTGGTTCTCTCAACATTTTTAGAGGTTAAGTTACAAAGTTATCAATTAATGAGTTAATCTAAAGTCCATTGCTCTTATCGATCTACTAACGATTAATTGATAAGTAGACATCTTTTTAGAAACCAGCGATCGTCTTTCCATAACAGTAAGAGCTAAGTTTTTTTTATATGCTGATTTTAAAAACATTGTTATATTTAACAAAAAAAAATGTTTTCTTTCAGCTGTGTTAAATTACTGATTGAATAAACAATGTGTGTATTTTCTTCTTAGCATATCAGTAATGTCTGGTTGAGAAGTTGACGCTGCTCTGCCATGCAACATGGCTGGCTGAGCACTACTAATTTGATAATCTAAGCTTGGCTAGTGTTTGTTTCATAGCAGTACCACATAAAATGCACCTTGCATCCCAAATCTGACTCCTTTTGGACTGTTCCTCTTTTCTGTCCTGGGATGCCTCCGCCATGATTATTTTTCTGCCAACTGGCTCCACTTACGAATTACCAACATTGAAAAGGTTTAAGTAGATGTTGTTAATCAATTGGAACTAATTATAATCTAATAAACCATTAATCGACAATTAATTGTAAGTTGATTGCATCCCTAGTTGAAGTAGCAGAAGACAAAAGACTCAGAATGGTCCTTAAGCTTTACTAAATTCGGCTTCCTTTGTGTCAAGCTTTCATGCCAATGCAAAGAGTATTAAAGCGTTCCAAATATGTTCGTTCTGGCTACTGGCTCCAGCAGTAACCTTTTCCTTTCCTGTGTGAGTTATGGTTTGGCTGGGATGCGGTGATTACAGGCATGCACCTGCAAACCCGTCGCCTGCAGCACCAACCAGCTAGAACTTCCCTAGAGAGGGCTTTCCTGGCCAAAAAATAAAAAAGTCTGCAATGAGCACTCTTCCCTGCCCTTTACCACCTTGGTTTGTCCTCCCCACACTGCTCACCTCTAATGAGCCTCTGCAACCGTATGCATCCTGAAGCTGGGAAGAGAAGAGAAGAGAGAGAGAGAGAGAGAGAGAGAGAGAGAGAGAGAAAAGGAATCCACGCTCTCATACACGCATGCTAAAGCCTTTCATGTCTGTAATCCCCACCAGCGAGAGGAGCTGCATGGGAATCTTGGTCAGCTGACTTTAAAGAGAGAGGAAGGGAAGGAGGAGCTACTGCAGGGTTGAAACCTAAAGCCTCCCCTTCCGTTAAAGCCTGCTGGGATTCTCCACGGGCTCGGCTCACCCGGCCTCACCTGGCTCCATCAGCGGCTTCCCCTGAGCTGGCCTACTTGGGACTGTTTGATCTCATTGTGGAAGATGCGAGCTCACCCGCCGCCTGGCAGGCACAGAGAATTCCTTGATGCTGAGGGTTGAAGAGGTGGAGCGGACTTCAGTGGAGAGGCTTAATAACTGTATTAACATCGCAGGCTCCCCCAGGACACACTCCTACACTGAGATGAGTGTTGGGAGGGTAGTCTAGCCTCTCTTCTCTGTCTTTCTGCACATGCCCTGTTCAGCTTAGCTTGTTAATTTGGAGTGATTTACAAATCACCTTAGACTCAAACCTTCTTTTCCTTCTCTCTTTTCAATATTTATACATGTTTAAATATGCTACATCCATTTCAACTTGCACACTAAGTTATTCCTGAAGTAATCCACTTACACTAACTTAATTTCCTCATTATATCCTGTTGTATTTTATCTAATTGCCAGTCTGCATTCTTGGCCTCTGTTAGGGAACGGTCTTAATATTCATGCTATTAGACATGGTGCTACGTTGATCTTTAACTGATGGATTCCCGTTTGTCCCAATTTTTGGACCACACACCCTCCACTCATTATTAACTTGGTGTGCATTCACACCAGCCCTGTTTAGTCCGCTTTAATCCAACTCCAGTTCGTTTACATAATCGAACTCTGATGCAGATCAAAAATAAGCGAATTCTGGTCCCATACAAACCATCGGTCCTCAGTTTAGTTGAAGTGAACTCTCGTGCAGTTTGAATGCACGTGAATGCCAAGTGGATTGGAGACCACTCCAAAAGCAGGAAATGGACTATATTGCAGGGCATTTTGGGTAAATATAACCAAAACAAGCGCAGGAGTCCAGAACCAACAGGAGAAATGAGTCATGGTATTTTTTTTACCGAAGACGAGAGAAAACCTGTAACCACTAAAATCTGTTGCTACTCCATTTTTATTTAGATTTTGTGAAAAAGGCAGTAGTGCTCAGTGTTGTGTCCTTCAGTGGTTCTTGGTCTAGCGCCACCACAGGCAAGAGGAGGACCAGGTTGCTCAAAGGGTTTGGTTCGCCTGCATTGTGAAAGTGAATTGCACCAGCTGAAAATGGAACAAATGTAGTCTACTGGACTACCAGGTGTGAAAACACCTTTAGTTTATCGTCTTGTCTTTTCTAAATGTCCTCCTGGCTGCACTTTGCACAGAGTTTGTAATATTTAATTCAACTTTGAACTCAAGGTAATGAACTCTCTGCACACTTGTGTGTGGCACCTTGACACTTGAATTATACATGGGAAAGTTTTTAATAATTGACGACTCTCACTTAGCTTAATGGACAGAGCTAACTGTGAGCGCTGTGCCTTCCTATCACTGTGGAACTAGGCTGCAAAAGAAAAACCCATACCCACAGGGTTGTAAGTAGGCCCAGGACTCATGCTGAACAGATTCAGCAGCCAGCCAGCCAGCTGGCCTTGGATTAAATGGACCCCAGTGGGACTGGAAGGCCAAAGAGAGGTGGAAGCTCACCTGGACACTCGGTTCTGGTGAATTGTACTCTGCGAGTCATGCCAAGTGAAAAACCGCTGAGGTTTTGTCACACTTAAAATGGTGTGAAAAAGTTTAAATGTGTCCATGTTTTAGTTTTCACTTTGGTGCTACAGAGGAAAACTGTCACTGTGAGACCTAATGTAGAGTGAAGATCCAGTAAACTGCAGAAATCTTCACACCTGGTGGCAGGAAGAGAGCCTTTATTGAAAATCATAAGCTGATGTTCACCACTCATTATGAACACCTCCAAACTATGAAACATGGTAGTGGCAGCATCATGCTGTGGGGGTTATCAGCTACAGGGTCGACTATTGACAGGAACATGGATGGAGCTAAAAGGTCAGGCATGGATAAGAAGCTGTTAGAGGCTGCGAAAGACTTTCCATGTGTTACAATGACCTAGACAAAGTGCAGGCCGAAAATGAATTGAGATTTGATTTCAAGACATAAAAATGTCTTTCAGTGTTTGGAAGAAACCCAGTCTCTGGCTGTGCATAGGTAGTAGAGATGTAGATGCCACACTTTTCAGATTGTTTTTGTAAATTATTATAATTTCTTTCAGCTTTGCACTACTTAATGTCACATCAAAAGGTGATGGATGCATCGTGATTGTCGAAACGTGACAATACTCCTGCAGGACTCTGTATATTTGCTTAAATAACAACCCTGCCATTGTTTTCTCTTCACATAAGCACTCCAGGACCATTTGAAGTAATTCAATAATGCCTCCTGAAGCACCTGAGTGAAAAATGACAAGGAACCAATTTAAAACAAACAAAAAAAAAACTCCATTGAGCTAAATGAAACCTTCATTAATAACAGACAGGGGAACACCTTTCACCACCGCAGTCCTAAAACTGAAACAAACCACAGCATGCATGCTGCTTCCTCTCACCAGGTGACTTCACATGCATGTTCTTGGACTGTGGGAATGGATGGTCTGGGCGTTCATGCTGCGGTAGAGATGACAGCGACACCGCTCCATCACTCCACTCTACTGTGCAGCAGTTACAGCATGTTCAAGTTCGTAATTCCTTCATTTTCCTGGGCTTTAGATCGACTCTGCCTCAGTCAAACCTGTTCAGAGACTACTAGGCAGCCATATCACAGGAAGTAGCGTGTCTCTTTTTGTGTGTGTGTGTGTGTGTGTGTGTGTGTGTGTGTGTGTGTGTGTGTGTGATGATCAAATGGCTCCCCCCAGGCTACAGTGAAAGGTCAGGGATCTATGCAGGAAATTAGTGTCTGCAGAGGCACAGACAGCACACACACACACACAGAGAGAGAGAGAGAGGGTTAAAGCAGAGCTCATACCTGAGGAAGCCAAACATATCCTTCATTAAAACCTGGTACCATCCCACTCCCCCTCCCTAACCCCCGATGGCCCCACCTGCTCTCATCAGCCATTTGTCCTGATCACAAAACAAAATGAAAGTCCCCATCGACCAACACCTCCAGTTTTGTTCCTGTGTTTATTCAGTGTAAGCACCGACACCAAAGACAAATGATTGTGCTCCTCTCCGCCCACCTTCTCACCCCTCGCTCTGCCCACGTCCCCCTGCTAAGGAGTCCCCCACGACTCCTCACATCAGATGTCTGAATAAAAAGCGTGCCATGGCTCATCATTAGGCGGCGTAAGGAGAGCAAAGACTGGCCCAGTGGCTCTCGGGTGCTTCTAGCTGGCGTTGTGCTCATTGGCTTTATAATATTGGCTTCGCTCAGTCAGGTGAGTCAGACTGCAGCCCTCAGCTCTCAGCCTGTGGATCCACACTGAGACTGAACAGCAGGGCAGTCCACCTGCCTTAAGGCTCTGCACCGTGTTTAGTTTATGGAACTGGAGTAAAAACATATCCGATCAGAAATATCAGATCAATATCAGGCAGTTGCCATTAGAGAAGCACCTCGGCAACCATGACCTCGTACAAAGATCTTCTGCAGAGCGAGATGTGCATTTACTCGAGACAGTATGTAGCACTAACCTTTGTGTCAGTTTGTTTTATAGACAATAAAGAACAAACCTCTGCATTGTTTGGTAAAAGACTTGGGGTGTCTTCACACCAGCCCTATTGTGTCCACTTTAATCGAACTGTAGTTCATTTATCTAGAAAGTTCAGTTTGTTTGGGGAGATGTGAATGTGTAATCGAGTTCTGAGGTGGACCAAAAAAGTGAACTCTAGTCCACCTAGAAACCTAGGTCTCAATTTGGTTGAAGCTAATTCTGTTGTGGTTTGAATGCATGTGAACGTCACAGGCATTCTGGGTAAATGCCTACTAAAACAAACACGCGTGTGTACCGCCAAAAAGAGAAAGTTGTCTTTTTTTTTTTTTTTTTTACCAAAGACAAAAGAGAAATCCCGCACCGCTATGACGCCATTTATGTTCACATTTTGTGCCGAGTGTCTTCTTCAGGGGTTTTCATGTCATTTCTTTCAGCAGTTTTTGGTGCATTGTTGCCACAGGAGAGTGGCTGAACAGGTTACTGGAAGTGTTTGGCTCATTTGACACAGAGAAGTATGGAAGCAAACCACAGCAGCTGAAAATGTAACAAATGACACAATTTTGGTCTCCAGTCTACCATGCTGTCAGAAGATGGGACATTACAGCAGCTTCTTCAAACCCAACAACCTGGCCTTGAAGCAGATGAAGCTGTTCACAAGCAATAGTAATTGTCATACCAATGAAAATCCAGTATAAATGTTGAGTTCATATCTGAAGAATTTACTTTTGTGTGTATTTTTGAACACATTTTTATTTTGTTGGACGTTGGAGTCCCTGTTTTTCCCTGGATCGTGGAGCTCATAAACTAGTGTCAGGATACAGTTTATCTAATGCATTCTCAATCAGACATCGGCACTTTGGGCTAATTCATGAAGGGTGTTGTTATTTTCTGTCTTGTCTGCGATTCTGGAATGCACCTCAACCAGCCGAGGGTTTAGAGCAGAGAAAGAATAACTAATATATCTCTAACCTATGTTGACAAGCGACTAAAGGGCCAAACCCAACCTTTTTTTGGTGACTGAGAGAAACGGTCCGATGACGAGGTCATTTGCTTAGCATCGCTGAGCACATTTTCTCAGCCGGCCCGAGTCACGCACAGGCTGCTCCAGCGACCTCATCCCCCACGCCCCACTTCCACTGTCACGCTCCCGCTCTGAAGCCAAGGAGATCAAAACCCTCGTAATCTATTCCCCCCGCAATTGACTATTGTTATTCGCAGAGGAGGAGGGGGGAGGTTGGAGGAGGAGAAAAAGGAGAACATGCGTTAAGAGGAGCGGTTTAACATGACAAAGCTGTTCTCGGTCAATCCCTTTTTATTCTTCTCTCTGGTTCTTCATGAGCCTTTTTCTCTTTTTCCCTTGTTTTTTGCTTTTTCTTCCCCTCTTAATATCCACCTCCCGCTGCCCCATTGCAAATCCACTTCACCCCTCCCATGCAAATAGCCCTTTGCCCCCTCCATATTTATGATCCTGCTTCCTCAACTGTTGAATATGCGCTTAAGTACAGAGTGCCTTGAATACTGCCAGTCAGATTGGATTAGCGGGTGTCAATGGGTAGATAACCTCTCTGTTAGAGTGAGTGAAGAGCAAACACTCGAGCATAAGCATTCATGACGGTCCTTTGGCCTTCAAACGCTGAGAGGCACTGTGTGTGGCACTCAGCCCAATAAAGATGAATAGGCTCTTGTTAATGTGTATAGGTGTAATTTCAGGGCTGGCAGACTAGCTTGCGTATGAGTAGCATTTTCCAGGATTTTCTTCCCCAGTGTATTGTTTTTAAATGCAGAGGCCAGAAATGTGTTCACAATCACTCCGCTAATTGAAATCATCTGTCTTAAATCTCGCAACAATAATGTTTTTGAATGACTTACTGTGCTCCGAGCAGGCTTTTCTGCTCCACCACCCACCTCTTTCTGATGACTTTGTCAGATGAATATTTTGGAGGCCTGTTGCTCTATAAGACTGAATTATATGTTTCTGGTTATGTTGACATTTACTTCCATGAGAAGAAAATGAGCCCAGGCTGATTATGGTTAGACAAAAAAAAATAGTTCCCTTAAGACGACTAAGAAGCTTTTACATCACACACAGACTGTAAATATCCACAGATTGTTCTGTAACCTTCTTCTCAGTTGCTTGCTGTGATGCATTTTTTTTCACTCTTTTGTATTGTATTTCCAAACAACCAAATTTGTATTTTCCTGTAAGCGAGGAAAAAGTGCAGAAGCTATTCCTTAGTCAGCTGACTAGTGGTAGATATCACCATTAGTGTCATTAGTAGGGCTGTCTAATAATATAATAATTTCGATTTTGCGATCCATCCATCCATCCATTTTCTGAACACCCTTGTCCCTCAGTGGGGTCGGGAGGGGTGCTGGTGCCTATCTCCAGCTAACGTTCCGGGCGAGAGGCGGGGTACATCCTGGACAGGTCGCCAGTCTGTCGCAGGACGATTTTGCGATATATATTGATATTTTCTTTCCTAGAAAAAAAATTATATTCATCCGCAAGTATCGTAACATCCAACTGTCACCTTGCTCACTCACACTGCTTGCATCGCTGGGAGAGTGATTAGGTCATCCAGCCACTAGTATCGCTGTAGAGCATTTCTGCCAAGTTACCCGCCTAGTAGATACTTGATTTACACAGAAGAAGTGTGGGCAGTGTAATGGCGTCGAATATCGTTCCAGCACCCTCTTACTTTAAAGCAGATGTGTGGGCGTACTTTGGCTTCAAAAAGAAGAAGGATAGAGACTCCTGTCACACCTTGCTAAAAGGTATCCTCAGAGAGAGTCTTCTCCACCGCTGGAGATATCATCACTGCACAGAGAAGTGCGCTTCTCCCAGAGCATGTCGATCAGATTCTATTTCTAAACGAAAATCTGAGGAGAATGTAGCTCACTTGGTCTGCAGATTAGACTTTCTGTTTAGAGTTCACTTATTAGTCAGGGTCTATCTACAGGCCTTAAGCTGCTCTGCTAAGATGGGTACATATGAAGTTAAATGTTCTTCATTACTTGAATTATATACTGTTTTGGAGAAGTCATATTACTGTTTACTTACCAAGCGCTTAGAGTGATTCCTTCAGATGTTAAGTGTCAAGGTTTAAAAGGTATCAAACTATTCAGAGCAGGGTACTTGGTGCACTTTATTTACTTTACAAATGCATGTAAGCTACAGTTTGTACTGTTTCAATTAAAAGAAACATGTTTTCTCACCACTTCTTTGATTCATTTTGTCCAGCTGTCAACTTTAAGCCTGTGTCTATGTCCAACCAGAGCCAGGTATTGTGTAGTTGGTGCTTTTAATCAGTTTTCAGTTAAATTAATTCAATCCAACTCTATAACAGTCACAAAATGTCACCAAAATCACTCTGTCCCTCTAAAATCTTTCAGAAAATTGCAAAAGTGTATTGAATTGTATCATTTGCTGAATATTGCAATATATATCATATCGTGAGCAGAATATCGTGCATCGTATCGTATTGTGAGATTTTTGTATCACTACAGCCCTAGGCATTAGTATGTTGTTCATCTGCTTCTACCTTGTCCCCAGAATGTCTCCTCATACACAATTTAAAATGCACAAGTAACCAAGTGTTTTCAGCGGGGCAACTCTAGAATGACTTCCCGTGGTACTTATAAATAAAAGTATCAGAAATAGATTCAGGATGTGGAGCTTAAAGCACCCACTGCATAGCCAGGACTCCTGCTAACAGCTTGTACTTTGCTCAGACTTTGACTAGAAACATTGACTCATTTTAATATGATAGCATCTTGTACCAGAGGTATACCACGCTCTGGAAGCTAGAGCCTTTACCACACTTTGAAAATATCAGATAAGGATGTTTCTGTCTGACTGATGATGTAAACAATTGAAAGGCATGATTCATTTAAACAAAAAATTACACTTGGCTCTCGTGGCTCCTAATCATTCTCATCTCTGATCAGTTGCTGGAAACACTCTGGAAGATCTGCTCCCATCTCGTCTGTTCTTGTTTTTGTTTTTCTTTTTTTGCTGGGATGTGGAAACTGGAAGCAGGCAGAGCAGAGTGAATGATGCAGACATTTAGTTTTCTCCCTAGATGCTTCTCTTTCAGAACATTTCGGCACCGTTTCAGGCCTGCAGCAATTTGAGTGAAAAGGACTTTGGTTTTTGGTGCTCCGGATTTAGCAACTGCTTTTTGCCCTCTACGGACTCCCGATATGCATGAACGCAAGTTTGTTTATTGTCTGAGAGGACAGAACCAAACAGTCGGCCACTTTAGCACAATCATACAGCCGACGGGGAGAAACTCAGCAAAACGTTGCAGCTTAATGTTTCATGATGGTGTTTTTTTCTTTCTCTCTCTTCATTTTTTGCTGTTGAAACTGAAACATTTCGTGATTGTTTCATATGTGTGTGTGCTGTTGTCATGCTCTAAAGACGGTTCTCCAGGAAGGGCGTTTTATTTATCTTTAAGAAAGTTGGCAAAGGCAGATTGCACTCTGGTTGCACCTTCTCGATTTCTTTCTCTCTTTCTCTCTTTTTTTTTTATTAAGCGGTGAAGCAAACGTTGTACTCTCTTTTTTTTTTTCTTACTTAATCTCTGATTTTGAAATGTTTTTCTCGCATCTGAAGCTCGCCGGTGAACCCTGACCCTCCTGCCTGAACATTTCCCAACCTCTGATTGCTCATCCTGACGGTAAACAACTGATTACCGCCGATAAACGTCGCGCCCAGTTGTGAATCCTCCATTATCATTAGAAGAATTTATCAACTCCAGCCTCAGGTTTGGATTCACACACTCTCGTCCTGCTTGTTGTGGGTTCATAGAGTGTTACAGGCCCTTTTAAACACCCTTCCCTCCATGTCCCCTCCCTCTGCTCTATCTGCACTCATCCTGGCACCCTTTGACCGATGAGGGCTGACTTTTGGCCTCTTTTGCCCACCGTCATGTCCCTCACCATCAACTCATGCCAGATATCTCCGGTCACCCTGGGGCATGTGCCAGCTTGCATAGCTCCACTGTCACTCAGCAGGCATTGACAGCTGCTGGGTTAGAGTTGCTCTCTGGTACTTTACAGGGGGAGAGTTGATGTTAGAGGTCACCCGGTTCTCCCTCTCCCCCCACCAAGATGATATTTTCTTGATCCTCTTGATGCTGTTTTCTTTCCCCCATCGATTCAGAAATGATGGAACAAACGCAGGATGTTGAAATGATTGAACTTTTCATATTTTGTAACCTTAACATACCTTAGTTTTTATGAACAGATAGGTTAAACCTAATATTTCTTTTTCTATCTTCACTAAGTCTGTTGTAATAAGAAACCAATTAATCACATGAAAAATTAAAATGAGCTCAATTGCCTTTCTAACAGTCAAGGGGAGTTTGAGTTAGACTTTATAATCCATTTTATTTATGGTTTCAGTTATTTAGTTTTTATGTCTTTATTTGTTGTGTTTTGCTTTGGATATTTAAAATGTCTTCCAGTTGTGGTATTAAGTGTTCTTTACAAAATCATAGTTTTAGTCTATAAGAGGGAGAACTTGTGTTATTATGCCATTATCAATATATTACTTGAAAATGGTCGCAAAACAACAATATTGTCATTTATCGCAGTTATTCTTGGGACAATTTATAGTCCAGTACAATTTATTGTGACAGACTTGTAATTATCTATTATCACCCTAAACATAACTATCAATATGGTGAAACATGGCGGTGGCAGCATCATGCTGTGCTTTCCTTCAGTAGGGATGAGGAAGTACATACACACACACACACACACACACACACAGACACACACACACACACACACACACACATATTTTAGAGTATTGACTTTAACACATTTGTTTTGATGAATTTATTACATCAAATTTCGCACGTTAAAATTTTCAGCTGCATTTCTGTTTACATACAAAGGAATCTTTGTATTTGCACGTTTCGCACAAGCAACATCAGTAAACAGTGATGGGGGGGGGGGAGAGATTCTTGAATTGAAAATGTGGCTTATTTTGTCAGTTATTTCAATTAAAATGTGACTATTTCTAACTATTATAATTAATCATGTAGAGGTCTTCCTTCCACTGCATAATTATGCAGCTATGAGGTGACAGCAGGTGAAAGAGTTGAATACTGTTTTTAGCTGTGGTCGGTGTGCTGCAGCTGTCCTCTGGTTTGTCAGGAGGTTCCTAATCACCTACAACAGTGGCGGCATGTGGCAGCAGTCGCTATAGTTAACATGAAGTCTTTGCTCAAAGTCTGGTCACCTTTGCCATCTGCTCAATCACTCGCCGCCCCCCTCCCCCCAAACCCCATCTCCCCACCCCCGGCCTCCTCACACCCCTCAGACTCTAGTTTGTCCACACATGTTCTCTACTCCGTCTCCATTTGCCGTCGAGCCGATGATAGTGAAACCTGGTGTGGTGATGTGTTGGAGGCCTGGCGGCTTGGGGATTGTCCCGGGGAACACGGCGGCGCTGATGAAAACCAGACATCCCCCTTCTCCCCCCACCCCAGGAACATGCTGACGCACACAGAGCACCCGTCACTGAGCACGCTCTAAACCCAGACGCCTTTCATTCCCCTCACTAGCAGCTAACAAAAAATAAAAAATCTGCATGACATCCACATATGCTGTTTTGCAAAATGAAAAAGAAAATACATCGCTCTGATGTAGAAATGTCATAAATGTCTTATGTTAAGTACAATCTGGTTTTTCCCTGCGTCTGCTCCAACACAAACACCAGCGTTCCCTGGTGTGGGGGAGAGAGATCATCAGAACAGGCAGGACTCCGCCTTTCCCTTCGGCCTCTGCTCAGGCCCTCGTTTATCACTCACATATGTGTTTTTCTTGCTGTAGCACTCTAGATGGGTTAGTTATCTGGCACCAATTTGGAGCACCATCCATCAAGATTTAGATACGGTGGCGAGCGGAGCCTTCAAACGCAGGCCGCAACGGCCGTAGCCGCGGCTGTCACTTCACATTTCAGCTTGCGAAATTTAAATATCAACAATGTTTGAAAAAAAAAAAAAAAAAAAAAAAAAGAAAGAAAAACAACAGACTGTCATTTCACCGAGACGTCAGCCATGGCGTGCTCCGTGACATTTCTTCGTATCCTGCCTCTCGGTGAAACGACGTCGTATAAATATGGAAAATGCTCGCCATAACCTGATTTTAGACGTTCTGTGTAGACGTGCCAGGTTTAAATTCTTTCCACAACCGTTGGAGATTCTTCATAAATCTCTCTCTCACCCCTCCTGTGACTCTGACATGTTGGGCTGTAGGATCTACTTGGAGCAGCTCAGATGGAGCGCTATCAGGCAGCCGAATCCACGGCGATACGAGCTGAGCCTCTGACGGGATGAGATGATGATGATGATGACGAGCAGCATGCTGAAGGAGCATGACACATTGACAGCGGTGGAAATATTCTTTTAAACTGTGATATCACAGATTTTTTTTTTTTTGTCTTGCAACAGCATGACAACTCCAGTCTCCTGTAAGTTAACTAACTTTAGCTGCAGCTAGCGACTATTTTAGTTATCAATCAATCCATCCATTATTCAGACGGTTAATCGGAGGTGAATGAATTTTAGTCTCATTTGCTGCTTTTTGTTGAGTAAGCAATTATCAGTTACTCTCAGATACTCCACTGCACACGCATAATAAAACCAATGGTGTTCAGAGTGCAACTCACGGATACGATACATTTTATTCTCAAGTTCTTGGGCACCCCGCCCCTTACTTATGTCTCCCTGGACAACTGCCCAGACCAAGCAAAGAAATCATCCCTCATCAGGTTGTGATGGCGACAGCAGACTTCTGTGTCAAAATTAGCTACTTTCAGTGCCAGTAAGGTGTTCAGAACAACTTCAAAGGAAGCACAGGGGTGTAAGAAGTGATTGAAAAGGAAACTGTGTTTTCTGCAACATATCAAGACGTGTGTGCAGTTCTTACAGGCTGTGAGAGAGATAACAGGAAAGCTGAACAGAATGCAACAAAGTAAGTCTGTTTTATGCTTTGGCACTTGTTGGCTGCAACTTCCTCCCACACGCAGCGTGATGTCAGCGCTGCTCCTAATATGAAGACTTGATGCCCTCTCATTACAGGAAGGCCGGGACTGTAACGAGATTAAATCAGTTCCTAAATGTTTCAATGCTACAGTTTTAAAGGAGGAATCAGAACCATCAGCATCAGTAGGATGGAGCTTTCTTGACTGTGATCAACTCATTATTAAACTTTTAATTCAATAATTAAATAAAACAGTGGCTGTAAAATAGATATGGTAGAAAAATTGATTTTAAACCAAAAACAAGTAGTTTTGACACATTTAATGAACAGGAAAAACATGTAGAATATTCAGTATTTGACCTGCTGATCAACAATCACATCTGAGCGAGGGAAAGTTTCCACATTTAACCCCGTGGCCGACTGACTGATTCGTTCATCTCTGTTTTGCATCCATGCTGGCATTGGAAGCATGCATTGTGAATATGAAGGAATTGCTTTTGGCGAAGGAATCAGCGAGGATCCAGATAATAAAAGGATTTTGTGTTCTTAAGATGCTCAGTGGGAGGAGGCAGAAGATGTCACTGGAAGGCTTAGAGTGGAGCTGCAGGCCGGCCTGGATGAGAGCTGGTAGACTGGATTTGGTTTCAGTGAGTAGGCGAGAGGCTCAGTGTCTGCTCCCCTGGCCTGTGGTAACCTCCACTCCTTTCTCTGGTGTGTGTGTGTGTGTGTTTTCACTTGCGCTGCCGTCAGATTTCTCTTTCTATCCCGCCTAATAAGTGTTCACACACTTTGTTTGAACACAAATACACACCCCAGTGGTGCTGCCCCTCTCACAGCCTGTCAGTGTGAGTGAGATCGCCTCATGCTCACCTCGCCTCGCCTCGTGTCGGGACGCCGTGTTGGTAATCAGTGCGAGGGCAGCAAACGAACTCCAGCTGGTTTTTCACCGTGACTTTCTGTTAGAGAATGGCAGGATTTCCCTGGAAGCGAGGAAATGGTCCCATTTCCCCTTTAGGTTATTCAACATTGCTGACAAAGCATCCCACATCCACGTGGGCTTCACATATTCTGGCACACTTCCTATTTTCCTGCTTGAAAACATTTGTACAAAGTCTGGACTGGTGCATTCACAGCCGTTTTTATATTTTTGGCATGTTACATCCTCAAACGTCAATGTTTAATTGGAATTTTATGTGATTTATGGATTTAACTCCATCCATTTTCACACCAACTTACACCAGTTTCCCCATCACTGCTTATTAAAAGCACCCCCACAGGATGATGCTGCCACTACCATGTTTCTTTCTAGAGATGGGCTGTGCTTTATATAAAGTCCAAAGTCATCTTTAGAGACATCATTTTCAGATTGGTTGTTCTATAAAAAAAAAAAAAAAAAAAAAGTCAAATGCTTAATTGCATGTTGTATAATTAGGGCCGGAACTTTAACACATTACTGTTGATAAATTAACTACATAGATTTTAACACATTATTTCTTTTTAGAGCAAATTAATCGCATTGTTTTGTTTTGTTTTTTCATACAAAAATCCCAAGATGGAACTTTTGTATTTGCATATTTCTCGTAAAACTGACATAAAGGCGACACCCGCTAACAGTGGTTAGCTAACATCCACTTCCCTTCTCATTTCTGTTTCAAAAAAACAATGTGGTTATACGCTGGAGAAGACTATTCCTGTGTTCAAGTTGTGCTAAAGAGTTGGCCTATGTGAAGCTATTCAAGCCTAAAATAGCATCTCCATGCTAAACATGACATCCCCAATGCTAATGTCAGCGTCCAGAGTCCACATTTGTAAAGACGTTTTTTTTTTTTGTTTTTTTTCAAAAAAGTTCCATGAATAAAATTTTTAAAATGATGTTTATTTTCTCTATGTATAGTTTTCAATTAATTGAAAACATTCTAATGAAGTCCCACTACTATTATTAATATTTCCTGTCAAGTCGTAGTAGTTGCTCATGAGAAACACTGAATGATTTGAAATCATTTCTTCTCCTCAGGCTGATATGTTTGATATTCTGACCTGTATGGTTTTGCATGGTGGTCTCTACATTAGCCATCCAGTTGCATCCTTTCTGGAACTCTCCGCAGACGGCCTTTCTGTAGCATCGTTGTCTCTTCTGCCTGATTTCTTGACGTATGGATGGAAGCACAAATGCATCTCTATATGTTCTCCCATGTGCTTAACACATGGGGTGTGTGTGTGTGTGTGTGTGTGTGTGTGTGTGTGTGTCCAGTTAATCTAATGGAACCCAGGGAACACAATGGACTATGACTGAGGAGGGATCAGCAAAGTGGAAGACCCTCACCCCCTCGTCCTTGCCGTCTTTATTTTCTCCTGCTCTTTTTGCCACAGTCCAGCCTGCCAGCCTGCTAATGTCGTTAGCTTCCCTCTAATGATGGTGAAATCTCATTAATATGCTTCACAGCCAGGCCCCAGTAACCAGTGGGGATGAAGGTAATCAAATCTCAAAGGACTAACCTAGAGCTGAACCCCGAGAACTGCTCCGCTGCGCCGGGCTGAGACAGTCCAGTGTCTGGAGGCTTGATAATAGCCAGTGGGCTCCAGTGTCTGTGTGGTTCTCTGCCTTTGAAGTGGTGATGTTAGCCAGACCATCTTCTGTCAGGATTACGGCTCTGAGTAGTTCATCATCTGAACAGATTTCATTTCAGCCTGGTGGTGCTTATTTCTCTGTTTAAGTCTAGCCCGGCGCTAATTGCCGGCGTGGCTTCAGCCTGAGCGCACTCGCTGCTCTTTATGTACGCAGAGCAAGCTTAAACAGCAGCACTGGACAACACTCTAACTTGAACCTAATTAAATCACTGATACTTTGGCTCTGTAGTGTGAGAGCAGCTCAGAACATGAGCTGTTAAGACATGTGGGTGCAGATGAATTCCACGCCATCGTGTCCAGCTCACGGTAAAATCACAAAAACCAGGCTTAAGTATCGGCCCTGATGCTGAAAACAATCAATCTATAAGGACAGATCTACTCAGTCTAACTCTATGCTTTGTGCCGAGTGATGTCATGCTTTATTATTTATTTTACATATTTAAAATTCCTTTGTGAATCATTTGAAAAAAGTTCTGTTGCAGTTTATTTTTTACATGTTTTTTTGTTTTAAAAGGTTTTGTTGGCTCTAATGGCCTTTATTTGAACGTAGTTTGACAGGAAATAGGGTAATGAGACAGGGGGAAGACATGCGGCAAATGTCACCAGGCTGGGAATCGACCCTACGCCCACCAGCATGAGGACTAAGGCCTCAATACATGGGTTGTGTTTTGCCCCTGCGCCACCACATCACCCCCTATTTTTTACATGTTTGACCAAAGCAGTCAACCAGTTTATTTATTTTACATTTGGATGTTCTACTCCTACTTGCTCTTACTGAACAAAATTAAAGTTGTTGTTTCATGTTTGACTTTACTAAACCTCTGATATCGATATCAGAAGTGAAAACAGTGGATCCCTAGTATAAAATAACACGTCCTTAATTCAGCTGCCATATGGAACCTCTTATTTTGCAGCTTTTTATACTTTTTAACCAGTGTGTCTGCTCGACAATTAGAGCTATTGTGGCTCGCTAACTCAACTTTTACAGTTCCAAGACAGATGGCTGAGGCTTCTTTAGTTTCCACACCATAACATGATGTAAAAGTGAAGGGCCAACTTTACCAGATTTTATTGACTCTGCTATTAAAGTGTGCAAAAAGCCTTAAAATAAGTGTTTGTTTTATTTGGTGGTGACATGAACTTATGCTGCTCTCCAACAGTCCTACCTTGTTTGTCACAGTTCAGGTTGTTTTTTTATGTTTAAGTTCCTTTATGTTTAAGAGCTGAACTTGCATTTTTATGCCATTATTGATATTGTCACCTTCCTGAAATAATGGCTCAAGTCATTTTTTACTAAGTGATTTTGGCAGGAAAAAAAGCCACTACCTCTTTTTTTTTGCAAAAACATGATTAGGAAAGTGAAAACATGTTACTTGAAAACGGCATCAAAAGAACAATATTATTATTAATCGCCATACTCACTGGTAGAATGTATCATCCACCAAATCTCTTGTGACAGGCCTAATTGTTTTTACTATTTTGAATGTCAGAGACAAGCCAGCCTCTGAATCACAGCATATTTGAATGCCAGAGAAGCAGGAAGAGATTGATTACCAACAATGGTCCTGGAAACCATTGTTGGTTGAAAGGAAGGCATAAATTTAAAAATAGCTTCAGTTTGAATTAGTTTGTAGGAATTTCTTGAGGAGCCATTAATGCATTTAAATGTACTTAAATCAAAAAGTTGGATTCTTAAAAAAAAAAATTAAGTCCAGTGAATGAATTAATTTTAAGGATTTTTGTGGGGTAGGGTTAGCAGCCGCACCACATATGGATGCTATCAATCCTCAGCCGTCCAGAGTTTGATTCCCAGCTCTGACCTTTACTGCATGTCTTCCTACCTTCTTTCTCTGCCCACAAATAAATACCACCGCAGGGTTTACTCCATAAAACCTGCTAAGCCCGGTGGCAGGGGGCGCTAGGGGCAGTGATCCAGCAGCAGCAAAAATTTTGATGTGCACGAACACGCATCATAATTTTGAGACAATAGCATGTTAGTCCAAAGGGCAGGTGCGTAGACAGCTCCCCCAGTTTAATGAGTCAACTATAAACATAGCTTAATCTGTCTTTACTGTCACTCTTACTGGTGCTTTGAAAAGACAAACGATCCTCAGCCTGGTCGGGAGGAAAGTAAAGCCTGTTGGCCTGCCAGGCCTGTAGTCCACTGGGGAAAATCCTGTCACTAGTACATTTTATTTCTAAAAAGAAATAAATATTTTTTAGGCTTTTTTCCATATGTTTAATAAATATTGTGCTGTCAGACGCTTGCAGTCGGATATGAGACATGACATCATCCAATCAGTCTGGTTTCAAGTCTGTTCTTACTGGTTGCGCCTGATTGTTGTTGTGCTGTTTATTCCCACCGCTGGGACTGGTTTGACAACATGCCAGCCGGCACGCTTTAACCCCGCCTCTGCTTTGATTAATGGTTTATGGTTCACCTTCCTACCAAGAGTCCTCAGCTCCATCATACGGCCATAAGAACCGTCACTCACGACCCACAGTGAGGCATTCTTATGGACACAGGAGACATATTTTCCACTGTGTTTGTGCTGTAGGGAATCTGCATTTCCAGAGGTCGAAGTAAGCTCCTCAGGCAAATCTGAGTCACTTCTTTCAGTTTCTCTGCGTCCGATTTCTTTTTCACTCTGCAAATGGCACAATAGTCGGGCTTGTGCGCCGCTTGGTGCTGATCAGAGTTTGGGCTGGCGAGGGCAGCCAGTGGCCTAAGTAGCCCTGTCCTCGCCGCTCAGCCTCTGTGTTTCTGTCCACAGGCTCGCCATTGTTTTTGCTCCATGCCTCGGCTTGACAGGCCTCCAGAAGCCAGCCATTGTATTTAATTACAGGTCGTCGGCCCCCTCACAGACTCTTGTCCTTGTGTCCTAGATTTCCATGGGTGCTCTCATTAAGAGAGTGTACATTCAGTGTGTGTTTGAGAGAGAGAGAGAAAAATAATCACTTCCTTAATTGTCCTGTGAAAGCCTATACATCTGAGATTTTAGCGTAAATGTCTCCTGCTCTTCAGGATATGTTTTGTTGTTTTTCTTCAGTATTCATGCCCATGAAGCACCTAAAAGCACCACGCCGTAATGAGCCTCCATCAAGCATGGCGGGATAGCGAAGAGAACTGAATGGATTTCTGATGATGAGAAAATTTGCCACGTTATGTAAGCGCTGTCCTGTTTAAGCTTAATTTGCTTGACGTGAGCGTAGTGACTGTGTCGCCCAGCGGCATGGGCCACAGCGGCTCCCAATGACCCCTGCGTCAACGGCGAAGCTTCCCTCGCTGCCCCTCCATCTCGTGTCGGCTTCACTTAAAACTCTGCTACTCTGCTTTGTTCTGGAGACATTGCAGACGTTTCTCATCGTCTTTTTTTGTGCTTCTGGTAAAAAAAAAAAAAAAAATGTTTCGCTGTGTGCTAACAGAAGGACTCTTTCACCTACATCTTGGCCTTTTTGTTTGGCTCCTCTCCACTTTCTGACTGGAGAAACTTGTATTGATTTTTCCCTTTACCCCCAGCTGCTATCTGCAGCCTGTGGAAAGTGGTACAGAATGTCTGGATCTTTCAGTGTTTAAACCCGACGCCACAGTGAGACCCGTTTTGTTTCAGAGTGTTTTCAGAAGAAGACACCGAGCGCAAAACTTCCTCCTTCATGAAATGTAACCATAATCTGAGTGGCGTCAGATTTTAGCAGTTGTGGGATTTCTCTTTTGTCTTTGGCAGCCATTTCTCCTGCTTCTAGCACAAGACTCACGTTTATCTTGGTTGTGTTTACCTAGAATGCTCTGAGCTATAGTCCACTTTCTGCTTCAGGAGCGGTCTCTGGTTCGCTTGGCGTTCACATTTATCATTTGAACCTTACCAGAGTTCACTTCAGTCGAACCCAGACTTAGGTTTGTAAACTTAAAATGCACATCGGACTTCAGTTGCTCATTTTATGTGCGATTTTCTAATATAACAGGTTGGAATTTTCTCCTTTCTTTCTGTGATAGAGTTCGGTTCTGCAATAAGATATCAGTTCATTTTTACACCCCTTTACCATTCCGTCTTTAGTTGGCATCCCTCACTGATGTTGAAATGAAATATGGAGCTTCCTGTAGTTGGGCTTAACTGTACCGACACCAGAAACCCACTTGGACCTGCTTGATGTGTTTCAGATAACAGACTGCGAACAGGCATCTTACTGTGACTCCAGCTCTCGCCATAGGGCACTTTATCGTATCCCTCTCCCTCTTTCTCGTCTCACTTTTTTCTAGTAAAAACAACGTTTCTGCTGCATGAACATATTATTGTTTTTAGAAGCTGTAATTCTTCCTTTTGAATTTCTTCATCTGGAGCATGATGAAGAAATTCATCATGCAGCAGATGAATTACCTCTTTAAACTAATTGTTGCTGGCAGCGAAGGGAATAAAGGAAGTAAATCTTTAGAGCTCCTGTAGACAAAGCCAGCACAGACATGTTAGAGTTTCAAAAGCTGCATAAAAACAAATGTTGTTATGAAGCCACTTGGCAGAGCTGCACTATTTTAAAGTGTTCAAAGCATCCAGATCTTAGCTGGTTTCACCCCCCCGCCCGCTTTCACCTGACCAGAGCTGACTCGGCATCAGCACTCACCAAAGCAGGATTATAGACTTATTTGGTCAAGGGTTGGCCGTCTGTTGTGTGAATGCAGATTTTATAATTGATTTAAGAGCAGTGTTTTGTAACACACTCGCTATTGAGGTCAAAGTTCAACACTTATTACATGAAGACGGGTTTTGTCCTCCGTAATCCCAGCGCCACATGTTGTTTGCTTGATCGGTGTAACCTTGACAGTCACCAAGATGGTTTCTGTTGCACCTGCCGCGCGCGGCGCCGGGGCCCCAATAAAGCAGCACAGCCTCGCAGCGCGCCCTGCTTGTTTTGAACAAGTCCGTTGCGGCCTGCGATCGATCCTGCGGTCAATCCAAACACGCACGCTTTAGAGAAACGCTGAATTTTTAAAACGGAGGCAGAACTCCAGGTCTTGTATCAGACAAAGCCAGACTTTGAACCTCTCTGCCGGTGTGGCCGCCTCGTGCTGCTCTCATACACGCAGAGTGAGCTCTGAGTGAGATTTCTGCAGTGATTCCAGTCGTCGCTGGTTTGATAAGAGACATTTTCCTGCTGAAAACACCTGATAAGAAGCTCGTCTTTGACTTTAAAGCTGCTTTTCCAATGCATACCAACAAGTTAGCCTTTTGGTGATTTGTATTGGACGTAGCTAAGCATATCTGTTTGTAGGAGGAGGGGAAAAAAGGGGGATTGCTTAAGATCTGCGTCTGGGTGTGCGCTCGCGAGATTGTGTTTATCCCCGCTCGTATCGATTAACGCCGAACGTCTGTCAGCGCCGGCCTGATAGTGTTTGCTAACCCCGCTCTCATAGCTCTTGCTCTCTTTTTTCTCCTCTCTCTTCTCCGCAGCAATAGAGACCCAGAGCACCAGTTCAGAAGAGATAGTGCCAAGCCCACCCTCGCCTCCCCCGCCGCCCCGCGTCTACAAGCCCTGCTTTGTGTGCCAGGACAAGTCCTCAGGGTACCACTATGGTGTCAGCGCCTGTGAAGGCTGCAAGGTAAGACTTCCCCCGGCCTTCCTCTGAATCTGCCAAGCAAGCAAGATTTTCAGCAATCTCACAGCCTTTGTGTGATTTGCACCACAAAAAAAGCGAAGGGGGGGAAAAAACCCCTCCTCTTTACCGTTTTCAGGCCACATTGTCACATCTTTTTGAGATTTTTCAGTATTAGATGCTAGAATCTGATTGAGAATCATAAGTTGGGAGTTTTTCTTAAATCTAACTTGCATTATCGTCAGTGGGACTTGTCCCATCACTCCTACATTATACGACAAGATCTCTCCTGTGATGGGTGCTCCTCTTATCACACGGTGTATGAAATGACATCTGTGCAGGATTTCAGATATCGGTGCCGCTGACATGTCCAAACCAGGGCTGCCTGTTATCAATGCCGCCCTGTTGCACAGGTGTTGAAGAGGCTGCGTAACCCTCGTCTGCTCCCTTATCAGCTGATAGTTGCTGTGGGTGCATACATGTTCTCCTGCTGGAGGTGAACACACAGTATGTTTATCTAGCCGACTCCCTGGCAATGCAGGCTGGTAGTTTAACATAGGATGAGACGGGGGTGTCCTTTTACTTTAAATGTATTCACATAAAGAGTTGCACTGGTCTGAGTTGAGATTTTGAGCAGGCAAAACTGATTTAACTGAGTTTTATTATTTTAAAACATCGTCTGTAGCAGATCTGTCTTTCTCCTGCTTGGAAATGTTGGGTAGAAAGTCTTGAAAACTGCAAAAGTGTAGTGATGGTCTGGATGAATGGCTGGCATCTCTGTGGAAAATAGTTTCTGCAGGAACTTGCTGGTAAAAAGTGTTTGTTTTATAGATTTTCATATCCAGTCCTAAATTCTTGTTAACTCCTGAAAAGCTTCTCTTCCCTCAAACTATCCTTTTTCCTCAGAGAAATAAAACCCAAACGTTTGTTAGTAACGACCATCATCTGCGTCGTGAAAGAAAACACATATTCAATATTTGGCTGGAGAACGCCAAACTTTAGAAGTCGACTAAAATCCATCATCAAAGCTGCGTTTGAAGGTGATGAAGCCGGGTAAACACCGGAGACAGCTGCCAGAGCCGGGCAGCGCCAACATCTCTGGATCTAATTCCACTGAACTTACCTGGATTTTTCTAAAAAGAAAATTCCGAAAAATTCTTGCGTATTGTTTACCGAAACAATGATTTCTGAGTTTCCAAAAGCGGGTCACTGGGTCACAAGGCTGTAGAAACTGAAAATGCTCCAATTTCCGTCACCAGCCAGTTTCTCTTGAACACTGCAGAAAGTCTTTGTTATGAGAAATGATCCGAATAGCCCAGTTAACCAAGGAGTTTGTCACATAAATGCTTTTTACATAAAATAAAAAAAAATTAAAAAGGAGCTAAAAATCAGCCTGTTCTGTTACTGATACAGGACTTTGTAAAACCAAAGTCTTGATGCACCATGGAGCTGTATTATAGGTCCTGTACATTACTGGGTTCATTATTTTTCCAAACACTTTGTCCTGTAACATTTACTTCCTGCTGGGGTCATGTGACCTGATCTGATCTGAGCAGACCTGAATAATGAGTCGTTCAGTTTGGGAGTTTACTGCAGAATGCTCTCCAAAACAAACAACTGGTTCCCCTCTAATTATCACCAAGACAAATCTGGAATAGTTTTTTTTTTACCTTAACAAAAAGGTTTCCAGTAATCAGACTGATTGAAATAATACATATAATAGTTTATTAGGCTGTTCCTAAACCAGTGCTCCTCTAAGTACATTTTTGCTCCTTTTGTTTATTCCTTACTCTGTTAGTACTGCTCGGTGGTACAACTCTTCAAATTCAGTTTCTGGTTTAATTGATTTTTTTTCTCGTCTTTTTTTCTTTGAAAGAAATTACAAATGGCCAAATTATTTTTCAAAAACTGGCTTTTATTTCAGCCATTCCTTCTGTTAGTTGACCTGAATTCAGAACCAGATCATTTGAAACTGTAAATAAAACAAGATGGCAGCTCCAGGTGGATTGACATGACCTGAAGTATAGAAACCCAATGAGTGCATTGTTGGAAAAAGTATCTTAATTTTCCTAAAGCTAAATCTTCCTGTTACTGTATTGGTTTAAAAGCTGATAAACAGAAGGAAGCAGAGCCAAGTCTGACCTGTAGTCTCTACACTAGTTGTTAGTGGTGACCTGTGTGTGTGGGGTCGTGACTGAGGCTTTAGTGGGTCACTCCCACCACAAAGCCTCATCCAACCTCCGCCGTGCGTTCCCACCTATGAGCCCACTCCATATCTGCAGTGCTAATTTGAGAAGTTTGGGGAGGTTGGGGCGTATCTCTGACTTCAGAGGAGATGTCTTGGTATAGGATGTTCAATAATTCAACACTACAGGCAACCAGGAGAATGTATATAGTGTCTCATTTGAGACTGGGGTAAGTTGAGGGTTAGCAGCATCAGCTTCGCTGCAGCATGCCAAACTACAAAGGCATGTCCTGGGGGCTGCAGCGAACTGGGGAAACGAACAGGGGGGTTGGTGGGATGGGGTGTGTGTGTGTGTGTGTGTGTGTGTGTAGGGGGGGGTGCATGTCGAGCTCTGCTGCTTGGGAGACAGCTCTTTCATTTGTTGTTAAAGAAGTTCCACCGCCCGCACATACTTACCAGGAATGCACTTTTTTTTTCTTTTTTTTTGCCTGCAGATATTAACACTTAGCGTTAAATATGCATAGCCACCTCTTCGTGTTTATGTTTCTATCTTGGAGGCACGGCAGTGCGGAGAAGTTTGCGGTATCCAGCGCCATCAGACCCCCCCCCCCCCCACCTCGACAGCCGCTCTGCAGCTCCGGTTTGCTGCAACTTTTCGGATGTAATAAAAACGAACGCCCTCTACGTCCGCGGTGCCTCGGTCAGCTGCCCTGTAGCAGGGTGGAGGGTACTGTCATGGGCTCAGGAAGCTTTCCACAGGCACACTCTCAGTAGGAAGCTGGGTTAATCTGGGAGCAGCGTGAAAGTCGCAATTCCTCCACTTCCCACTTAATGACACAGAGGCACGGTGCATACATAACGTCTCCTAACGCCGACGAGACGAGAAGCACATGACGAACGGAACCTTCAATGTGTTGTTGCCACCCCCCATCTCTTCCCCTGCACTTCTCGCAGCTCTCATCTCCTCCGATCTCTGCAGGGCAGCTGACAGGCCCGCTGAGGGCTCTTGTCGCCGGTTGGATTAAGCGCTGATACAAAAAGAGGCTTAAAGGCCGTAGGAAGCAATGACTCCAAAAAGGAGGAGGAGGCTCTAGTGTGAGGGGGGAGGGAGCGCCGCCCAATCAGAAGATGCTCTGAGGGGCCACCTGCGCCTCGTGTGGTCGGGAGGGAGCGGGTCAATCCCCTCGTGACATCCAGGTCAGGGTCAGGACTCTATCGGATCAAAGAGGAGACAGAAACGCGCACACAAAGACCAGCAGACTAATCCCGCCGCAAATAAAATGAAAACTACAAACCTTGTTGTCCTTCGCCGTGTTATCTGCCCAGACTCTCTCATCTGTAGTCCTGAGGAGACGCTGCTGCACAGCTGTTTCCGCACTTTAACTAACCCAAAGAAACCCGTGGAATAACTCGGAGCAGAACATATTTGTTTGAAAATCGGACCTAATGAGCCGATAATGAGCTGTCCGATGGCACCGTCTTGTTCAGTGGGATGAGAAACGGGACACAAAGTGCACGTTTCCTCTTTTTTTAGCTGATCCGAGGCCCGGCTCACTTCCACTCTGCGGTGGCGGACTGAAGATGTGAGAGGAAGACTGGTGATCTGAGCAGGGAGGACAAATTGCGGGCTTATGTCTACCAGCCATCTGTCGGCTAGCACGCCTAATCCAGCAGCATCGGATGGGGCTCGCAACTCCCCCCTACCCCACCAACAAAACATCAATCCTGACACTGACCTGTATTGCATCCATCCACAGCCTCTGCTTCTTTTGCACCAGTTGTTGCCTGGTTTGCATTAACCTTTTCTTTCTTTAGCAACACTAAATCATCATTCGGTATTGAGGATTGCTCAGCTTATTAACTCAACTGTTTATTTGTTGCAGAAATCAACATTTAACGTTTGCTTAATGGCTTGAACTTCATATCCGTGATTATTCTGGCTGGTCTGAAGGTTTTTAGGATCAGACGGATAACGGAATGCTAATGCTAACACCACAGTTTCACATAAAAGATTCACTGATCTGGCATTTCATGACTGATAAAAAAATTCCAGTTTTCTTTAAGGCCTGACCTGCTGCTAACTCTGGTTTTTATACAGTACTGAACACAGCACTGAAAGGAGAAAAAATATGCTGTTTGTTGGATAGGAGTCATTTTAAATCTGATAAAAGAAAACAGCAGAAATTAGAAGATTGTAGCATTTTTTCACTAAAGCTTATGTCCCTTTTCTCGTTATTTGTTTCATTTTAACACAAAGTGCATCAGAGTACATGATCTTGGTTGATGCGCTGAGAAACTGATGTTTAAACTGATAAAATTTTTCAGTAATTTCAGTATTTCGGCATTAGCCAATTATTTAGTGAATCATTGGCTTCAAGACTTAGTGACATTTCAAATAAAAACAAAAAAGAAACTGATTTTGTTCCACACATGTGGAACTGAAGACAATCGCTCTCACCTAGCGCTTGCAGTTTGATGTAACTGACTGGGCCTGTGAACAGTCAGGTTCTCTGACTGGTTCTGAAGGCCGATCGGTTCTGCTGAGCTGCCGTTTCCTGACGTGCTAGCATATATGGAGCACGCCACATGTCACAGATCAACCCTCTTATGGACTTAACTCTGTGATGGTTTTGTCTCTTTTAACCACAGCTTTAAAGTACAAGGCCATTCTCCATTTGGGTCACGGGTTCAATTTCACTTATTGCTAGGTGTTTTGTAGTCGTGAGGATGAACGTTTCATGGCGACTGCGGGGAAACGCTTGGAGACGGTTTGGCAGGACGTCAACCGTCACATAGAGAAAATGGAAACGGAACAGTCAGAAGCAGTGTTTTTAGAAAAGAAGTCGCCCCGATTGCTGGTTTTATCCTGTTCTCCCTGTGTGTTTCTGTCCTGTAGGGATTCTTTCGGAGAAGCATCCAGAAGAACATGGTGTACACTTGTCACCGGGAGAAGAACTGCATCATCAACAAAGTCACTCGCAATCGCTGCCAGTACTGTCGGTTACAGAAGTGCCTGGAAGTTGGGATGTCTAAGGAGTGTAAGTAGAAACCCGTCGTTTCCGCAAATCCCTTGCTGCCAGGCCAGAGCAGGAGATCTCATCATGGCTGTTTTAATCCTGCAGTGTGTCACGGCTGCACAAAATGTTACATGGCCTCAGCTCACAGTGTCGCGTAAGCAGTGTTCGGTGCTTGCACGCATCAGCTTTGACTGAGATTCAGGTGTGAATGCTGATGCTTCATTTAGAGATTAGTATCTCTTACTTCAGGCAGATGATCAGCTGCACTAGAATAATGCTCCTGGTGCATAAATGGCTTTAGATTTCAGGATGAACAAAACAGGCTTCCTATGAAGATTAAGAATCTCCTTATTATCTCATTTATAAGGAGATTCTTAATGGTTTTTAAGACTTGTTCACTGGATCCATACATCCATCCGTTCATTGCTTTGATTACTCATCCCTCCATCCATACCTTCATTTCATTACACTGGTGAACAGCCAAAACATTGGGGTTTTTGCAACTGTTTTAGGGTCATATTGATGAGCTGAATCCAAAAATCACGTTGGTTTTGCTCAACCAGGACAACTTTCTGAACTATGGAGCAACATGAGCATCAAAATTCATGACTTGTTCTCACATATGGATTGGTTTCCTGAGAATCTGATCAATGAGTGACGAGGAGAAGGAGAGATTCCATCAGGACAGAAAAGAGACGGAGAATTTTACACAATGAAGATGTAATGTTCAATTCACATGAACTTCAGTGTTTATGATTAAATTTAAAGAAGTCCAAGTTTGTAACATTTAATTAATACACTCTGTTAGCAAACAATTTTTTTCTCCTAAAACCTTTTTTGGATGAGAAATATGAACAGAAATGAACTGATAATGTCACAAACATGTTATCAATTTAGTCAGAAGATCAGATTTCTCTAAATCAAATTAGAATAAAAACCTGACCTGATTGAGAAAAATGGATGTTATTTTTGGACTCAGCAGTGAAAAATAGTCCTAATTCAGTTAAAAAAATATAGATGACTTCCAAAAAGTATTTTTTTGTAACCCAGTGTCATCCATCCATCCATACTTTAAACATGAGTTAGAAATAAAAACTGTTGACTAGTGTGAACTTCGAAGACCCAAAAAATGAAGGAATCCTGAAACTAATGTTGCTTTGTTGAGGATGATGGACTGGAAAAGGGCAGCCATGTCCACTGAGTGGCAGTGACGGTGTTTGCGTGTCCAGGGTCTGGCAGGCCCCTGTGATGAATTCGTTCTCACCTGCCGAGAGCCAAAGAGCAGGCGTCTGCTCCCATCATGGGGGACGTTCGGTGAACACACACCGCACACCGGCAGCCAGACGGGAAACAGTAATTGGCGGAGGTGTGTACGCTAAGAGTTCGGAGGCCGGTGCCGTGTTCAATCTGGTCACGTGACTCACCCACGGCCCCCGTGCAGTGGCGCACACCCGAACCCCATTTGTTGTAGCAAATACAAGAATCAATAAAAGTCAAATCCAGAAAGTCTCTTCCTGCTTCCTCCACCAGTTCAGACGCATGCAGCCAGCCCGTGCTGCTATCTGCGCCTCACGTCTTTACACAACTATTTACCTCCTGGTTGGGCTGCAGGAAGCGCTCCCTGTGCAGCAGCACTGTGGCTTACAGTAAAACAAGTTATCCTCTGAGCTCCTTACCTTTGAATGGGGCCATTAATCATGCTTACAAGTATCACAGCAGCCTTCTCTATGCATAGCTGCACACTGCATTCAGGCAGTGCTGCAGAGTGGAGCTGGAGAGCCATCTAGTGATGAAAAAGTGGTACAGCAGTAAATAGTTTCCTGAACGGACTCTTGGCTGGGGATTTAAATGTTTTCACTGGTTCGCTGAATAGATTTTTTTTTTGTAATTCTGCAAGCGGTTTGTGGTCGTTTTGTGCAGTGTGGGCAGATCGCTCATCCTCTGGTCAGAGAAAGTGACATTGGTCAGTGAAAGTTGCCAAAAATCCCGGAGGCCGGTGCTGAGGGAGAGGCAGGCCATCTGGGGCCCACAGGGGACTCTGACACCGGCTCGCGCTCATCACAATGCGCCCTCCTGCATAATAACAACGCTCAGGCCACAATTATGCATGCGCAAGGTGACAACACAAGAACGAGTGAACGCGAAGGCATCACTAAGACCAAAACCGCTCTCCTCCGCATAGGAAGTGGACCGGTGAAGGGCGTCTTGGTGACCTTGTGTCGGCTGGCAGACGGTTCCAGGCGACAGCGCCAGGCCTTCTGCCAGGTGGCAATGCCAAACAAGACAGAAGCAGGGGGTGGGGTAAGGGTCCAGGGAGGCACTCAGGGGCTTCAGAGAAAGTGCCTATAATTCTGCTGCCTGGTTAATATTAACATGACTGCATGTGGTAAAGGAAGAGAGCTAATTATGACCTGAAAGGAAGGTTGATCCGTCATAGTTTGCACCCAGCCATGAAAAGAGGGAGTGAGACGTCCACCCATGTTTAGACTGTTCAGGAAACATCAGCTCATTTATCTTTGATCTCAGCCCAGAATGCAGTCTCACACCTCGAGGAACTCCACGTCTCCAGGGGTTTATTAGCTGAAAGGCTGACGTTGCTTTTATCTCAGCCTTTAGTGGATGAAGTAGGTGGGAAGTCCTACAGGGTTCATCTGCTATAAACTTAGCATTGCAGCAGTTTCCCTCAGAAAACCTGCTAATCTGGTAGGGGGCGCTAGGCTAGTCATCCAGCAGCCCGACGTGTTTTTGAGTTTAAAAAGGTTTAAAGTCGACAGGAAATTTGAAAGTATCACTGGGTCATTATGTGCTATGGGAAGACTTTAACAATAGCTTAACAAGATAAATGAGAAGTCTTAAAAAAAAGGCAAATGTAGCAAAAAATAACAAAAATACAATTAAAATAAATATAAGTTCTTTACATTTCAGTTGTTTCGTCCCAATTAAAGTGTCCAAAATCTTTTAATCCTTTGTCACTTTATTTGCTGAAGTTCTTAGCATGTAGAGCAGTAAAGACAGGAAGTGGTTATGAATAAAGACACCTGACCTCGGTCTCCCTATGTGTTCATTGTACAGTGCCATTGTGCTTCCAACTGTTTCATCAAAGAGACTCTTTAATATCACTAGAAACCTTCTAGTATAATGTAAGCATGTATGAACCTTTGTCCTGTGAGCAGTCAGTGTCATCAGGTGGTGTAACACCAGCCTGTCGGAGGGCAGCTGACGTAAAGCAGGTTTTTATTATTATGAATTTAAGTTAAGGACGACATGTTAAGAGAAACTCTATTTTAAACCGTTCTTTACAAAGTCAACAACTTAATGGAGTTGCTATGTGCTCATCCAGGAGGAGTGGGTGCTGCAAGTCAGTGACTCAATGCAGGCTGCTGGGTTTCCTTAAATGGAAAACTTTTCTTTTTAAGCTAATTAGAATAATAAACTTAGTTTGATAACTAGCATCAGTTGGAATGTATGCGTGTGATTGAATTGAGATTAGTTTTTTTTTTTTGTAAAATGCCTCAAGACCACATTAGTTGTGGAATAAACTGAATTGAGTTAGCATCTTCTGTTAGCTAATACTGTGATTAGCAACACTAAGACATCACTCTGTGCGTGTTATCTCAACAGTGCAGACCTTTGTCACTTTAAAATGTTTCATAGATTCTGAAAATAGCCACCTTCCCTCAATAAGTGTCTACATTAAAGGGTGTTGCCATGGAAACCTGGTAGTGATACATATGTAGTTTTGAGCGCATCAGTATCAGTTCCGATAAAGAAAACTAGGCCAACGTTAACTACAGATATTTATTTTTATCTTGTTGCCGTGTGTTTGGGGAGGGGTGGAGGGCTGGTCATGTGGTATTTGTTTGGTCATGTGACCGTGATGTCAGCGCAGGATTATGAGGAAAAAAAGAAAAGCAGAATTCCAGTTGCTCATTTCTGCTGTTTCCTCCTGTAAATCTTTGTGTGTTGGACACGTCTCCCTCAGCTGTGTTAGTTCAACTTCAGAGCGGTCTCTGTCCCCCAGTTACATCACCACCCCTTGTTTGTCAAACTCCCAATATCACCCAGACGGCCACATTTTCCTCCAGGAAGGCTTTACATGATGACAGACAAAGTAATAAAAGTAAAAATAAGATGAAGCCCCGAATGATAGAGAACAGCACCAAGTGAGGATAACATCAGCTGAGGAGGCCAGATGGGGGAGAGAGAGTGGAGGAGGAATATGAGAAGCTGAGGGTGTGTGTGTGGGGGGGGAAGGGGGGGGGGTCATCTCTCTGTGAGCTGCAGGAGCAGGGGGAGAAACATTGACATTTTTATCTTTCCATTGAATTTAATCTGCGTGATGGACGAGCTGCCAGCACTTTAATTTTCCTCACACGAATTATCCCAGTCTGCCTACCTCTGTCTGTTTGTGCTGCACACATACACACACACACGCACGCACGCACCCACACACACACACACACACACATACACACATATATACACACACTCGCAGACGCACACAATACACACATCAGTGCTGAAATCCAGCGCGAGAATGACTGACTGATGTCTCTTCAGTGTTTTCTATGACACTCCAGCTCCTGTAAATCACATAAATGGAATAAAGACGTAAATGTAAACGATTCAGGATGAATGTTGCTCTATTAGCATCCATATTGTCTTAATATATTTTGAAAAGATGCATTTATTGAAGCTGACAACACTCCTGGACACACACACACACACACACACACACACACACACACACACACACACACACACACACACACACACACGTACGTGTAACAGGAAATCAAGACTCATTCATTTGCATGATCCCCAAGCCCAGGCCTCCTCAACACCCCCCAAGTTATTGCATGTGGCAATTCACCATGACAGATCGCCAGTCGCGCCTAATAGTTCTTTAATGACTTCATTAAACTGTGTTGTGCGGCATATGATTGTGCTGCCAATTTGTCAGTGCGGGTAATGTCTGGGCACTGGGGATGCCCCACTTTTATTTGTGAATTAATTGGACATGTGCCGCTGCCCTCCGCCCCTCCCTCCCCCCTGGTGGCAAACACAAGACTGATTCCCAATCAGGCCCACAAGCAGGGCTGGCCCAGATCTGCTGAGCAGCTTAATACACATGTACACAAACCTCCTCCAAAGCTGAGCGCTGTCAGACAGCCTGGACCCTTACTAAGACGTAATTATGTCATAAGCAGAAATGGAAACGGAGGATATTTTTTGTTGTTTTTAATGTGGGGGGAAAAAAGCTACTTCCTCATAAGTGTCGATAAGCCCTGGGAAGGAACACATTAACATGATCACAGCAGGGTCGTCGTCTCACGTTGTGGCAAGCGGTGCTTAGCGGCAACATAATGCAGGATCAGACTTCCAGCCCCCGCCTTCCTGCTTGCCTTAATGTTCTCCCAGGCAGGGAGGCCTGTCTGTGGGCTGATGAATGAGCTGCAGCACAGAGCTGTGCTTTCCTCTCTTTGGCCCCAGTCCACGGCAGACCCGCTATCAAAGACAGAGGCTTCCCAACAGGCCTGGCGCGCCGACCCTCTGTGGTCAAGGTTCGGATCGAGACAAGGAAATTCTGATCTCGGGTCGGGAAGAGGAAACTCCCCCAGGTTTACCATGGCGAGGTGGAGATAAAAGAGCTGATAAGAGGTGGTTGGTTTAAGGTAAAAGAGTGTTTACAAGATTTCTCCTGATCAGGTTCCCTTGGTCACAGATACTGATCAGTTATTTAGGAAAAGCCCTTTACCAATACCAAGACTAAGTAGATGAGGAATACTGTAGATGTTAGCTTCTGTTGCAGTGCTAAGATGCTTTCCATTGTGTGTGTTAATCCACACTAAGGTATATTTGGTATTTGAACTATTAAAATGGGCCGTTAGAGGTGTTTTAGAGAGGCCTCAAGTATTTGCAGATTGTAGCTACTGATGAACAGTGTGGTCACTAACCCATGAATACCTGGGGGTTTATCCAAAAGGGGCAATTCAAAGGGTCACAAGGCACTATTGACCAGGAAAGGACACAAAACCACAGGTCACATTTGTGGAGACAATTTTTGCAACAATTATTGATAATGATGTTTTAACACAGTTTGCTGAACCGCTATGCTAATGCTAGCTGGATAAAACACCAGTTTTGTGTTATGACTATTTGTCTTGTGTGAAAATCTTGTGTAAAAGGTCAGTCTGCTTCTTAATGCTGTAGACCATCTCCATCATTACAAAGGACAAAATGTTTGGGGGAAACCCCAGAATATTTAGGTCAGCAGTATAGTCTACCAAACCACTAGCAAAACTTTCCAAGTCTGGCTTATAAGAAAAGGTCATTAATTCTAAAAATGAATTATGTCATACACCAATAACATATCAGGAGTTGAGTTGTGTCAGCAGCTCTGTTACCAGTCATTTAAAAGGGCCTTCGTCGGGACATCCTTAGCATCCACTAGGTTTATCTCTAGAGGAGAAAGCAAAGCGAGGGAATGACTGGGAAAGTGAGAACATGTTGTAAACCAAGAGAGAGAGAGACGAGGAAAAGAAAAGGCTGGAGGCTCCCCCCCCCGTTATGGGCGCTATAGCCGAGCCCTTTTAAAACCATTACAGGTAGGATATTTGTCATATTATGTTATTACATTAGCTGGGACCCCTAATGAAAGTTGTGGCAATTTGTCAGCCTTATGGATAGCTCCATCCCCCTCTACTATTTATCAACTTGCACCCCATCTCACCCAATGTACACGTACACACACACACACACGTACACACAGCCTAATCAGAGCCAGCGTGGATAGGCTGGGAGATATGGATCGGCCTTGTAATGGGATTCCAATGCTAAACACCCGCCCCGTGTTTTTTGTCATTTGGGGTGATCATGCTCTCAGCCAGATCGCCTAGAGGGAAACAACAGTGGATTATGTCGAGCTTTTTTTTCCTCCTTCTTCTTATTCCCTCTCCTCACACCATTAGCGCAGCCGTTCCTGGATGCAGCTGTCTCACAACATTTGTCTTTCAGCCTCTGATAACAAAAGGAGCCCTTTCTGCCGCCCCGCCGCACACAGTATCACGTCTTTAAGGCCTTTTACTTCTGCTTTCTTTAGCTCCTGTCAGGAGATTTTAATCATGTCTGAATGGATTTAAAGATTTGCATGATATTCAGGAATTCCCTTTGGAGGAAAAAAATTTTTTTTTTGTTTTTTTCAACTGTGTTTTCAAAGATAAATACAGCGGCTTGCAAAAGTCTTCCTACACCTTGGACTGTTTCCATTTTGTCGCAACCACAAACTTCACTTCAATTTTATTGGGTCTGAATGTGATAAACAATCAAAAAGTAACACATAATTGTGAAGTGAAATTAAAAAAAAAAAAAAAAGATATATGGATTTCAAATTTGTTTATAAAATAAAGCCAAGGCATACACAGGGATAAACACACACACACACACACACACACACACATATATATATATATATATATATATATATATATATATATATATATATATTTTTTTTTTATGTGGCATTTGTTTGGCATTTACCCAGATATCAGAGTTTTTAGAAGTCACCTGATTGGTCCACCAGAGTTGGTCAGAACCATGCAGTTCATACAACATGTGGAGGAAGGTGATTGAAATTGAACAAGACCCCAAAGTGAAACAGATTGAGCTTTTTGGTTTGGAAGAATGGGAGGAAAACGTTAGTCTGCTGATGCAGTATTTTTCGAAATGGGGGCCACCAGGAGGCGATAGTGAGACCTCAGAAAACTGGAGGGAACATGAGAAAAAAAATGCAATTGATTTTTCTATTTCATAAAATCTTTATTTTTTTTTTATCGTCATTATAACATCTAAGATAAAACAATTAATTTAAATGTTATTTGACCTGTTCATCTTTCCGATTGGCTACCAGTCAAATTTATCAACTAGCTGTACTCAAGCTAGCTAAGGTAAAAGGCATGAGGCAGCATTTATGCTAAATGAATGCAGCAATCATAAACCCTTTTGATCCTTTATGTCAGGATTTTCTTTTTTAAGGTATAAAATAAGGTGGGAAAAAGTTTTGTGTTGAAAACAAATTCTAAGATTTTTTTTCTCTAGGTGATCAATTGTACTTTTCTCCAAATACAAAGTTGTTAATTTGAAAATACATCAGTAGTATTGTTCTTTAGGGGTTACTTGATGTTACTATATTTGTTTACCTGACTGCCATATTGGATTTACCAAAAATGTTCTTGCACTTGCAGTGAATAGCCAATAGTTGATGATGTATTGTATGACGCACTAGTGACCACTTCAGTGGTCTGTGTGAATTTATAACATAAAAATCCACAGGAAACACAAGAAAATGGCTTTTAGATAGCTGTCCACTGCAATGACCGCTGTATGTTAAAAACCATTCTAACAGTCGATTCCCCCTTAGTCTGCAGCGTTGTCTGAAAGCAGGTCTCTGTCCAGAATCGAATGCTGCTCGGGGAAAAGTTTGTGCTTGCAGCTGTAAACGTGTCCTCCCATATGGGACTCGTTGTCATGTAACCCTTGTGTTTTCTTTGCTCTGTGCAGCGGTGAGGAACGACCGGAACAAGAAGAAGAAGGATGAGAAGAAGCAGGAATGCACAGAGAGCTACGTGCTGAGTCCCGACACGGAGCAGATGATCGACAGGGTTCGCAAGGCGCACCAGGATACTTTCCCCTCTCTCTGCCAGCTGGGCAAATACACTACGGTCAGTGAGTGGAAGTGTATCCATCTGTGTGTCTTGCTTGTGTTATTTCAGCTTTTTTTAAATTTATTTATTTATTTATTTTATTTTTTTTATGTTGTGTAAGCCATTGTCTGACCTGCTAATGATCTTCACAGACTAACAGCTCAGAAAGGCGCGTGTCTTTGGACATAGACCTGTGGGACAAGTTCAGCGAACTGTCCACCAAGTGCATCATAAAGACGGTGGAGTTCGCGAAGCAGCTGCCGGGCTTCACAACGCTCACCATCGCCGACCAGATCACTCTGCTCAAAGCCGCCTGTCTGGATATTCTGGTACAAATATTTACTCATCTTTCCATCTTGGTTCAGAATTTCACATCAGATTTTAGTTATTTAAATGACTATCTCCTCAAAACTTTTTTTGTTTCTGTTTTCCAGATACTACGCATCTGTACACGTTACACACCAGAGCAAGACACCATGACCTTCTCAGACGGCCTCACGCTAAACCGAACCCAGATGCACAACGCCGGCTTCGGTCCCCTCACTGACCTGGTGTTTGCCTTCGCCAACCAGCTCCTGCCTCTGGAGATGGACGACGCAGAAACGGGGCTTCTTAGCGCTATCTGCCTGCTGTGTGGAGGTAAAGCCCTATCAGAGCTAATGTTAGATTTGACGCATATTTCTTTTAGCCCTCCAGCTCAACAGCATAGTTTGTACTTTCTTCAAAAACCTGATGTATGAAATTCTCTGCCTCCCTCTAGTGGAGTATTTAAGTAGTACAGCTGGCAAGAATCTGAGATCAATTTCTGTGTAAAAATACAAAATTAATAGAAAAATCATTTGTATAGTTGTGGAAAAGTGTGGCATAAAAATGTATGACGTTGGGTGTGCTGTGGTGGCGCAGGGGTTAAGCACAACCCACATATGGAGGCCTTAGTCCTCGACACGGCTGGCGCTAGTTCGATTGCCGGCCTGGTGACCTTTGCTGCATGTCTTCCCCTTTTCTCATTAGCCACTTTCCTGTCAATTAACTATCAAATAAAGTCCACTAGAACCAATAAAACCTTTTAAAAAAATAAATGTATGACATTGGTTAGAATTAAAATGCAGTTTGACACATCACTATAAATCCATAAATGTTTAATGCAACAACTATGACACACCAAAAATTGAAAATTGGAGAAATCTTAATGATGCTTTCTGTTGTGATTATTTCTTGTTTCTGGCTTTGACAAAAAAAAAACAAAAAAAACATCCAAAATCACTTTTATTCTAGCTACTGAAAATTTTTTTCAAGTTTTAATGGATGTTTTTTTTTTCTCTGATTAGCAAAGAGACACAACAGTAGTTGAGGATTATTATCTCATTTTTTTGGAGCTTTATGTCTCTTTTTTCCTTTTTTCTTTCTTTTTTTGTAGATCGGCAAGATTTAGAAGAAGCAGATAAAGTGGACATCCTGCAGGAGCCCCTGCTGGAGGCCCTGAAGATTTATGTACGGAAGAGGAGGCCCCACAAACCTCACATGTTCCCCAAGATGCTGATGAAGATTACTGATCTGAGGAGCATCAGTGCTAAAGGTCTGTTGTTCCTCACATGTAGAAACATCTCATCTTCACGTCTGTCATATTTAGCTTTCAACTGCTTTGGTTTTGCTTGGAAATTAAGGATGTCACTATTAGGATTTCGTTCAGACAGACTGAAGGCTTACTGTTAAAGACAAAAATTGAGCAGAAATTAACTTGTGGTCGTAAAAAATGCCTTAAAAGTTGGTTGACGCTAATGGTAACTAGCTGATAGCTAACTAGCTTTTTTTGCATCTATCATGGAAATTTATCACCAGTTGGCTGAATGAAGTTCGTACTTCTCTGTGGAGGTACAGGTCTTAAATTCCACACACATTAGCCTTAAAAAGAGTCTTTAAAAGTCTTAAATCTGAGAAGGTGAAACCTGTAAAAGAGCAGGTGACTGGAATTGAGATTTTTGGTACTGATCATAAAAAAAACACAAAAAAACCCAAGAATAAATAAATGGACTTTGTGCGTCCATCATGTCTGCAGGAGCGGAGCGCGTCATCACACTGAAGATGGAGATCCCTGGATCCATGCCGCCTCTCATCCAGGAGATGCTGGAGAACTCTGAGGGCCTGGAGAGCGGCGCCGCAGGCAGCAGGCCCAGCGGCGCCCCCCCAGGCAGCTGCAGCCCCAGCCTGTCCCCCAGCTCGGCCCAAAGCAGTCCAGCCACACAGTCACCATAGAGACGGCTCCCTCGTTTTCATCATTTTTTTCTCTTCATGTCGTCTCCCAACAGAAAGGAGGGGGGAGGGGCAAAGGAAGGTGGGCTTCGATCCTAACTGCTGATCACAGGAGACTGGCGGAGACGCCTCCTTCTTTCCACCACACCCCCATCCTCCCACCACCCGACACAAGTCCACATCTCCTGATCTGCTTGCTGTCACTGTGGAACACTGCTCGGACAGGAGGGGGGAGGCGTGGGGGGTTGAGCCTGGGACGGACCGGACCGGACCGGGACGAGAGTTGAACCCCGTAAACACCGACTCCTCCTCCTTTTCCTCCACCTTCCTCAGAGTCACAGACGTTAACAAGTCCGGATGCAGTGACCTGTTCTGAATGAGTGAGAGCAGCACAACGGGACGAAGACATGGACATGGACATGGACATGGACGGAGGCTGACTTGACAAACACCAGACACTTTGTTGTTGTTTCTCTGAGGCAGACTACAACGTTGAAGACCCCACTCCTCAAAAGACTCTGGGTCTTTCCTCTGTTTTTTTTTTTTTCTTTTCTTTTGTGTTTCATTTTCAAACAAAAAAACAACCAGATTTTGTACAAAAGATATATAAATATATATAGAAGAGTTAAGGAACTATGGTGCTTGGCGTGTCCGGGAGCGAACGGCGGGCTGACACCAGGACGAGTTTACCGCGCTGAGATTAGAACTTGTACTCCTTCACTGTTTGAATCTTTTTCATACCTATCAAAGAATAATGAGAGACGTTTCCGTTTCACGTTTGTATATTATTCTTAATAACAAGAAGATAAACAACAAAAAAAAAGACGTTGACATTTCTCTGGAGTCGTACACAAACACAGAAACGTGCACAAGAAAACGATGAATATCAGCTACTATTCCAGGTTGGATTTGTTTTCCCTTTAATCTAATCTCTTTTTTTTCTGTTCTGTTTTCTTCCCTAGAGAATGAAAAAAAAACTGATTGTATGAACTTGGTTGTATGATATTGTCACAGGTCCTTTCAAGAAATCAAATTAATGAAGAGTCATTATTAAGGTGTATTTTAAGTGGCTTTGAGTTTGTGTATATAAGCTGTATTCATTTCTTTAAAACTATGAAGAGTTTTAGGCCTCACATGATTTTTTTTTATTTCTCTTTTTTGTTTTGTTCTAGTTTTTGTGATTCAAGAAAATACATTTTTGAGCACATTTTACAGAAGGAAGTTGTTTTCATGCTTTGTGTCCTACTGGAGCGTGTTGGACGAGCCCTTCACCCGTCGCTGTTCACACACTATTTAAACATCTGCCCTTCCATTCTGCAGCTGTGTGTTTTCATGGTGTGCAGACTGATAACGAGGCATGGGCCGGTGTGACGTTATCACCGTCTTGAACTGAGAAATGCCACCACAAAAACGTTTGTGTGAACAAGTCAAAAAAAAAATTTATTTTTGGGGACATTAAAATGAATATGATCACCTTGGTCTGCTTTGTCAGGAATAAAAGTGCATTTTTAATTCAATTTTTAAGAATTAAGTAACATTTATTTATTGGTTAACTTTATTTTGATTCAGTCTTAACATTTACAATAAGTCCCTAAATTTGTCTGTTGTTTTCAAGTAATCAAAATAACTAAGCAGAATATTATGCCTTCAAAATTTATTATAGGCTAATAATCAGTGTCTGCTCTATTAGCTAGCTAGCTTAAAAGTGGAACTCAAAAATATTCATACAGACGGATTTAGATCCCAAATTATTTTTATCCATGTTATTCAAACAGGAAGTGAGGCATTTCTCTACAGATTATAAACGATGTAAAAGCAGCATCAGTTTTTGGGTTTATTTAAATTCTGGCAAAAAAAAATGGCACGTTGAAATTAGCTGTAACCTGGGTAATCAATAGAAAAATCCATCAAACTTCTTATTTAAGCCCTCTTGCCATCACCCTAATCTTTAGCTCCCTCTACAGATTCTCTGTCAGATCAGAATGTGAATATTGCTTCCAGTCAGCAGAAACATGTTGGTAATTTAAATGAAAAAACAACACAAACTACCAGGGATGTGAGTCATTTTAGGCTTAACTCCAGTTTCAACATGATGTTGCACTTCTTTAATTTCCCCATCGTGACTGTTGCTGTTTTTTTTGACTGGAAGTATTTCCAAATTTCACCTCATTTCTTTTAGCCAGAAAAAAGTGTAACGGCTGTTTTTTCAGGAGGAAGAGGAAGTCCAACCGTTTCTATTGTATCTTGTTAAAGGTCATCAGATAGAAACAGGATGCAAAAAACATAAAGTCTTACCAAGTATATTTGGTCTAGTTTCTTGTGCAAATATCTTAGAACACAAGAAATAGGATCTAAATAATTCATTAATATTGATGAAAAAGTTCTGGTTAAACTGGGAGATTATTTCACATATAACGTGGGGAAAATGTCCTGTTGGACACTTTTTCATCAATATTAATGAATTATTAACTTAATACAAGTTCCTATATCTTGCTGGAAAGTTAATTGTAATTTAGTTTAGTCTTAATTATGACATTTGCACTGTAAACTAGACCAAAAAAAAAAAAAAAAACTTGGTAAGACTTTGTGTTTTTACTGTGTGGGACATTTTAACCGTCACGCACATGAATAAATACTACGTCACTATTGTTTTCTGTTAATGCGCTCCTCTCTGGTGTTTTAACCCCGCTTAACCCGTTCTCCTCAGAAGCTTCCGGTGAAACTGTCCGCAGCTGAACTCCAGTAACCGGTTCTGTCTCGACAGGTCCAACAGAACCACGCCCCGCCGGGATTCCCTGCCGGTGTTTTGGCCTGCACTGATCCCGGTGGCCGGCCCATGCCTACAGTTAATAAATGAAACACTCCTATCAGAGCACAGCTTTCGTTTTCTTTTCCTTTTCTTTTTTCCTTTTTTTTTTTTTTTTTTTTTTTTTTTGCATTGTAGCGAAAAAAAAAAAAAAAAACGAACAAAAATGGCGAGTGGCTCGTGGGGCGAGGGAGGCTCGGCCCAGCCCCAGCGGGTCAGCTTCAGAGAGAGTTCTCATGTGAGGGAGGGTGTATATTACACTCTGTGTTAAACACACAAGTGTTTAAATACTAGTATTAATGTGAGGGAGTGTGTATGCGCTCTGTGTTAAACACTTGCCATGTTCTCGGTACTCTGAATGAACGGGTTTGCGTTGGCACCTGTCAGAGAAGGTTCCAGGCAGAAGTTCTCCCCTGAACCAATCAGCTTTTAGAACAAATGTGTGTCAGATCCGGATCAGCCGGGCGCCCTGTGACTCACTTCACACTAAAACGCCTTCACCGTGAACAACGCGCCATCCGGACCATCGTTACTGTACCGCACCAATGTCTCAGGAAGGAATCATTTATGTGTGCTTGGCCTGTTGCTAGTATTTGTTCTGTGATGCGATCCCTAAAGCCTCCAATCACAAATGCACATGTGTACACACTTCTGCTACTGAGCCCTACCCCGCTCTCCCCCGAACACCCCCC
>NW_015113623.1:159307-162777 GCF_001443285.1 Poecilia latipinna | reverse complement strand
CACAAGTGGTCCCCCCTTTTCCTCCTGGCCCCCCCCCCCCCCCCCCCCAAACCCCCCCCCCCCCCCACACACACACACACACACACACGCCCGAATATTTCCTCCAATCACCCACTTTTGTTAAATCCTGGCCCGCCAGGACTCGTGCAGAGACTCGGACTCTGAACCTCTCGATGTTGCAACATAGGAAGTCCGTGTGAAGTCTTTCTGACTCATTTGTACCTTTCATTTGTATGAAAAATTAAAAAAATATATATAGCTGCTTTCATCCTTTCAGGACTGTGTCCAGAACAGCGCACAACGCCCCGCCCCCTTTCACAGAGAACAGAGACACACCGTCAGCTTGAGAAGTATGGAATACGTTGCAGTTTTGTCAAGTTTATCAAGGAACTTTGAAGAAAAAAGAAAAGGATTAAAAAAAAAATAAAATCAACATTTAATAATGAAATGTCTCTGTCATTCTTTTGGTAAATTTCAGAATAATCTGTTCTTCTGTAGCCATTGCAAAGCGTGTAATTATGTAAATATTGATTGCATTCAGTTCCAAAACTCAAACCTGTATAATTATATACAGATTATTATTACACAGTGATGTGTTTTTAAGAATTAATTCTTGTTCGTTTTGTAATGGCCATAAATTTGCCGAAGGTCATTAGTAGGCTTGAATAGAATTATCTCTTGATATTCCTTTCTACATTATCATTTAGTAGTGATTTTATTTTTACATAAAGGTAAACATATTCTGACATGACTTTTCCTTACTTTGAGTCACCATTTTCAATAGATTCTTAATGTTGGTACACAATTAAAGGAAAACGCCATGAGAAGATCCTGGAATTGACTCTGTTGCCACAGCAAGTGTGTAACTGTTAGATGGAATTTGCAGAAATTTCAACATTTCACAAAACCAATATAAAAAGTATTTTTAATAGAGAAATTCTATGTTATGAATCACATTATAAGACGTCTGGTTTTAAAGTTGTCCAACAGTCTCTGACAACCAAGACAAGCAAAGATAGCCAAAAGAAACAAACCACTCCAAGTGAAATTAATCTGTTGACATTTTAAACTGAATACAGAAACACATGAACTTCTTGGTTTTATTTTAATTTACTGCAACGGAGAACATATTTGGTTTAGTCTATGAATGTATAACATATGCACTTCCTTGGTGTAGAAGAAAGTGCACACTTGTATGTTTTTATTTTGCCATGATGTTTTTTTTTTTAATCTCGCATCATTGAGAACTTAGATGGTTACTCAACCTTGTACTTACTGACTTATTTGAGGTCGGGGAAAATGCTAAAATATTCTTGTGAGTACCTTGGGTTTCTGCGAACATTGTGGTGCGCTTACACGTTTTGGCCAGTAGATGGCAGTACTTGGGTTTGTCTCATTGTCAGCTTTTATCAATCTCGGACCTGTCATTTATTTTTTCTCCTCTTTTTCAAAATATGGGATCAAGACTAATGCAGCTGAAATGAAAGACTTATGATATACTAGTAGCTATTTTAAAAATACGTATTGCTCAAGCCAGTCTAATAATTTTTGTTTGTTTATTTTTTTTGTTACCGTCTGTGACATAGTGATGATCCAGCAGCGGCGCCATGGTGAGGGTGTTATTGCTCCCCCTGTATTAGTCATAGCACCTCTAACTAAATATTTGCCATGTTTCCAAATGGCATAAACGCAGTTGGTTTTGTCCAACTCACTGTTAATATAAGCGATTGTGGTGGGAGAGATTAACAGATTAACCTAAGTCGCAATGTGTTTAATAATTACTGTCACGGATACATTCTGTCTGATTTATTCAAGTCTTTTCACCAAGTCTAAACACCAAAATCATGTATATTGCTGACATGTGATTGGCAGATTCACTACTTGTGTTGCCTTCACCTCTAAATGTAGTTGAGCTTGTTAGAATAACTTTGCTGCTAAAACTTAATATGCAACACAGTTTATTTTGCTGCGTATCTGTGTGTTGAGAACTGTAGGAACAAATTATCCTTCATAGCACCCTCAACTCGGTACCATGTCAAGCAACACATTTTTTAAAAAGGTGCGTAAAAATACATTTTTTGCATAAAAGTATTATGTAACAAGAACCTTCGTCTTCACTGTAGTAGTTAAGCCCCGCCCTCCCTGTAAAGCTGATCTTAAGCCAATGAGAGTCCTTCGCGCGGAATTTCAAATACTTTTCAAATTCCGATTCTTTCCACGTAGTGAGATTGCTCCGCCAAATTTGTAAACAAAGTAGTCCCTTTAAGTAACCTGTTGTTAAAATTAGATTTTTAGCGTAAAAAATAACACACTGTGAAATCACAGTAACATGAAAGAGTACGTTTGACAAGCAAATTGGAATTAGTTAACGCTGACATTTTTGTTAGTTTCTGTGCGCGTGAAGTTGTGCGGAGGGATTTTGCAGCAACATTACGGAAGAGGACAGAGCACAAGGGACTGCTGTCCGCTGTAGCTTACGTTAAAGACTCGTCGGTAGGTAGGGTGGTTAGTTCTGTTTTTAGCCTGATTATGATGGAATTTTAAAATTAAAAGGTATCATAGTCTTTAGCAGGTTTATGTTTATGGATAGACGAAAGACGAGGTATCTTTGAACGGATCTACAGGTAAGAGGTTACCGGTAATGATTGTTTAACGGTATTTTCGCGTGTAAGCTTCGATACGTTAGACTTTAACGTCAATAGATAACGTAGCGAAGTGATAAAACTTTACGTACCCTAGGGACACATTTCGTCTTGTAGCATAATTACCTTCTGAGAATATGTATATTTATGCCTCTTTTTGATAGTTTAGGCCACAAAGCCGAACTTTTGTGTCGACTTTGCACGTGGGCCTTGGCACGGTGTTTTAACTCGAGCCTTTACAGCAATAAAATAAAATACGGCGAAATTGCAATAATGTGAGTTATTTGGTTTTCTTCATGCTTCTATGTTTTCCAATACAATACGCCACATTCCTACCGCTATGTTCAGCTCAAATTTGACTTCTCATTTCTCACACATTAACTTCTATCTACTCTAACATTCTCAGGTAAACGCTGGAAAAATGCCCCTGCATGGTAAAATAGTGGTTATTAAGAGGAGTGGAGGAGACGGGACTGAGTTTCCTCTGACTGCATCGTGTTTGTTTGGAAGGTGAGCTCAAATAACTGTTTTTTTTTCTTTTCTTTTTTTCTTTTACTTTCGTAGAAGAATAACTTATAAAACAGCAATGGTTCTTCCCATAGAAATATGGAAGTTAAAAGAAGTGTGGATGAATGTTTGCAATTTCAGACTTCATTCTGCATGTCGAGCTCTAAATGTATTACCCATCCCATGTATCCTACCACTTGTAGCACCCAGCTGTTTGTCTCTCATCTTCTAAATATGAATCAATTAGAGATGTGCCGATCAGGTTTTTTCCTGGCGATACCGATCACCCATGAGGGCCGATCACCGATACCGATCACATAA
>NW_015113623.1:40277-155149 GCF_001443285.1 Poecilia latipinna | reverse complement strand
TCATGCACTTTTTCACGGAAATCGGTCCGATTATGATCGGTGACCGATCGATCGGCACACCTCTAGAATCAATAGTTCTGTCTAAATATTTGTTTGTAAATTACCTTCCAACCACTTATTTATCCTCCATCCATCTGAGTCCGTTTCTGCTGCCGTTTTTCCATCTTGGCTTTCCTTTCATCCTTTCACTGTGATTTCTGCAGCTTTTATATTTAAAGTCTGCCAAAATATCAAAACTATGCATTTTTGACAACAAGGAAAGCACAGAAGCCCACTTTTGAGGAACAAAAAACACAAGTTCTGTTCCTGTTGTCAAGGCGAGCGAATATACAATCAGCTTTGTCTAATAAAGTGAATCCTTTTTCTTTATATTTGGAGTCTTTTTTTAATTGTAAATGTTATGCACAAATGTACACATTTTACACTTTTTTTAAAATTACCTGCACAGTTGCACATTTCTTTTGATTTATTTTTTTCTTAGAAACAGTAAAAAAAAAAAAAATATATATATATATATATATATATATATAGTTGTGTTTTTTTTTTCCTTTATTTTTATTTTAAATGTGACCTTTAGATGTATTTTTGCTCTCATTACATTTCACTGTAAACATATTCTCTGTGAAATGTTCCACTTGTTGACGTGTTTCCCTCTCGTCTTGCAGGAAGGCCGAATGCGACATTCGCATTCAGCTTCCTCAGGTTTCCAAGGAGCACTGCAGAATTGACTTGAATGAAAATAAAGAGGTGAATGCCTCTGCAAATATTGTTTGATCTGTGTTTACGCGGTCATGTTGGATGTGCTTTGAGCTGATGTTTCTTCGTCTCCCCCAGATTATTTTGACCAATCTGAGCTCAGCCAATCCGACCCGTGTCAATGGCGAGGCTCTGAGTCAGTCTGAGCGCTTGAAGCACGGTGATGTGATAACTATTGTCGATCGTTCTTTCAGGTAAGCAGGAAAATGAAAATGTTGCAGTAAAACTGAAAATATTGGACACATTTTTTTTATGTCTTTCTTATTTTGTCAGGTTTCTTTCTAACTCTTACTGAACACAACAGTGGTGGCCATTTATCAGCAGTGATATTATAATGTGGACATGTGTGCAATTAACTTGTATAGAAATTAATTGATTTGTTTCAAAATGATGCTCTGACACAAAACCCGGTAGAAATACAGAACTTAATGCGATCATGCTTCAGTTTCCATCATCTTGATGAGGGATTTTGTGATTTTTATTTTTTTTTTCTGACAATATTTCAGGTTTGAGTATGCGCCTACACAAACACCGAAGAAGAGGACTTCTTCTGGGGCCAAGTCTGAAAGTCTTAAGGTGATTTTAGCTTTTTATATTCTCTCAACATTGCCTGGTATTTAACACATTTTGAGCCTTCACTTCTGATAAAATAAATGTCATTTAGAGATATTTTAATGTGCTTAGGTTCTTCGAGATCAGCAAGTGGCTCACAGTGTTACCGCTGACGCAGGAGAAAAGAGAATCTCTGAAGTCTCTACAGGTAACACTGTTAACCTTCAGTCTCATGTTTGTGCTGCACATTTGATTGGTAGTAGGTGTTGAAAACCCTGTATGGAACACATCTGTGACATGTTAAGCTAACTATGATGTTGGATTGATTTGTCACACACAAGTAAGCCACTGTAGTGGTGCAACTTATCAGTAGTAGACGATCTAAATGTGTCCCAAACTATGAAACTGAGATTTTGCTCACATGTCCCAATGTGTAACTTGCTTAAAAAGTACTTGGGGAGACGAGTCAGGGCTGCAGAGCAGGTGTTACAAAGATGAAGTCCACCTCTGTTCTTTTGTGTTTAACATGGTTGTTTTGAGTACCTTTCTATTTGGTAAGAACAATTAAGTAGAAAATAATGTTTGACAGTAACTTTGAAGTGTAAAAATGTATTTTTGTTTTGTTTTTCAGACCCTCATCTCAAAGATGGCGCTAACTATAACAACATCCAGCGATCCTTGGAGAAAACCTTGGAATTGGAGTCCCAGGAAGATAAGAACTCGCCATTCAGTGATCTGTATCAAATGATCAAAAAGTCGTTGGATGTCAAGACGCCTCGCAAGTCTTCTGCAAGTGTGGTTCAGACACCGTCCTCAAAGTTTTGCACTCCGAGACTGGGTTCGGTTGTCAAGAAGAGTGAAAAAGGGGTCGTTCTCACACTCAAGAAGGAAGAAGATCCCAAAGGCAAAACCCCAGAGTCTGTTAAGAAACGGGGGAAGACCTTCCAGGTTCCTTCTGCTGAAGGCCCTGGACCCAGAGTGGAAGAAGCTGGAAAGTCTGAAGGTCCTTCACAGCGGAGAAGAATCTCAACTCCTCAGAAATTCACCGCGTCAGAGGTTATTGAGCAAATAACAGCTTCATCATCTAAGTCACCGGTCAGAAGGAGAAGCAAGGAATGCACACCGGCTAAATCTGGTGTATCCATGGAGCAAGAAGGACAAGCTGGAAAATCTCCAAAACTGAAAAATCCACCAAAGAGATCTCCTAAAAACTCAGGATCTGCTGAAAAAGGTTTTGCTTCTTCTTTTATTTTTTTGGATTAGCTCATATAAAACAATTAGTTAAGTGCCACAGTTTGCATTTAAATTTATGTAAAGATTTATGTTTTTTTCTTAGCAAAAATGTCCAAAAAACGCAAGAGCGAGGAACTTGGGAAAAACCTGCCAATACCAAACCTGAAAAGGAAGCGAGTTTCCTTCGGAGGCCACCTCAGCCCAGAGTTATTTGACAAACGCCTGCCGCCTGACTCTCCACTGCGTAAAGGGGCCAGTCCAAGGAGGAGCCTATCTCTCTATAAACCCAAACTGTCTCTTCTTAGGAGAGCTTCTGTCATTGGGTTGCTAAAAGTTAGTGAGAAGTTTGTCTTCCTGAAGCTGTTGTTTTAGGTCATAAACTTTTATTTAAACTGTTTTCTGATTTTTCCTCAGGAGCAGAGGACCCCATCACCTAAGTTCAAAAAGAGTGCTTCCCCCAAGACTCCAACAGGGAAGGCATCACCAAAATCAAAGTCCACTTCCCCTGCTAAGAAGTCTCCCAAGGCTGTAAGTCCAGCTCAGAAGTCTCCTAAATCCAGGTCCGCTTCTCCCAAGGCGACAAGTCCAGCTCAGAAGTCTCCTAAGTCCAGGTCCGCTTCTCCCAAGGCCTTGTCCAGCACACCACCAGTGAAAACACCCTTGAATTCAGGCATCCAAACTCCGTCCGTCCAAGGTCGCTTCTCTGTGTCACGTATCAGGACCCCTTCTCCAGCAACAGCAGTTGTTCAACAGATGCCTTTGCTTGCTGGTACCCCAAAAATCCCTCTCAGGAGGAAGAGCATGAAGAGTGCATCACGGAGGACTTCAGGTGTTGCCAGGAGTGCAGTAAAAGTCTTTCAGAAACGAAGTGGCATTTCACGGGCATCAATGAAAGGTGTGTTAAATGCTGAAGTATAAAAGTAACTTTTTTTTTTCCCTTGTGGGTACTGTGGGAAGAACTTTGAGCTACTCAAAGCAGTCATATTTGTTCATTATCTGTGTTTCATTGATTCTACAGCTCAAAGTTCCTGGGCAAATATTGTAAAATTTGGACAAACTAAGGCTTCAGTTGTTGCTCCACCTGAAAAGAAGATCATACAGAAACCCTTGAAGAAGGTTGTGTCCAAACCACAGGTTTGTTCTTTAGATTGATCTGTTCAAACTGTTCTAAAACCACAACTACTGCTGAAGTGTGTGGGTTTTTTTTTCCCTTTCAATCTGTCAGACCCCCGCCTGGAAACTAAAAGGCCATACGAGCACTGGACATGCAGATTCCCCTGCCACCATCCTTGTTGGGAGAGCTCACAAAAGAACAATTGTACATCCAACTGGAGCTGCACCAAAAGTGGTCATGAATCTTGCACTGTTCAAAAAGGACATGAAAATGGATGAAGATTTAACAGGTAGCTGTAGCTTTCTCTGTCACCACAGATTACATGTTGTGGATTTCAGTTTTGCAACTGCCTGTATCTTTGAATTTCAGGACTCTCTGAGATGTTCAAAACTCCAGTAAATGAGAAGAAAAGAAGGTCTTTGGTCAGTGAGAGCAGTGCCAAGAAGACGCCAGTAGCGACTTCTTCTATGGTGGAACCATCAGTGCTGAACACCCCGGAGGAGCCAGGTAATTTGGCCTTTCAGGTGATGCTATTGAAGCAGACTAAAATCGTAATTAGTTTTGCCAAAACAAACCTCAGGGCTGAAGGTGTTCAAACATTTAACTTGCCTTTCAGATGAAATGATGGTGTCTCCGCTGAGCATAGCGTCTACAGTAAAGAGTCAAAGGTACAACAGCGAGGCAGTCCAGCGCCTTCTCAGTGGAGATGAAGAAGCAAGTTTTGTCAGTGATGCTCCTGCCTCGGAAGTTTGTTCAGAGTCTAAACACTCAGATCCAAAGGCGGGTTCTGTTAAAACTCCCAAACAGAAGCCAGAATTACCTGTCTGCCTCACTGGAGTCAAGAGGATCATGAAAACACCAAGACAGAAGGCTGAGCCCATTGAGGATTTGAGAGGAAAACTCTTGAAAACTCCAAAACAGAAACCTGTGCAACAGGACTGTCTCACTGGAATCAAGAGGATCATGAAGACGCCAAGACAGAAAGCTGAACCTTTAGAGGACATCCGAGGAAATCTTTTGGTAACTCCTAAAAAGAAAACCGAACAACCAGAGTGTCTCACTGGGGTCAAAAGCATCTTTGCAACACCGAAGCAGAAGGTGGAACCTCTTGAAGACCTTCAGGGAAAACTCTTGAAGACTCCAAAAACCAGACAGAGCTCTGATGTCAGCTTGGATGGTGTTGCAGAGCTTTTCCAGACACCAATCCACCAGTCCCAGATGCTGGGTCTTACTGCTGTTGAGAGAATGATGAAGACGCCCAAAGAGAAGACTGCTCCAGTTGTGGATGTGGTTGGTATGAAGAGACTACCGAGAACTCCCAAACAGAGAGGTGAACCCGTAGAAAACAACTTTGGCATCAAAAGGCTGATGAAATCCCCAAGACTGAGAGGAAATCCTCCAGTGGAAGACTTTGAGGGACTTCAGGAGCTCCTGGAGGAGCCAGTGACCTACCTGACAGAGCAGCGGCCAGATGAGGTAATATCTGCAGCATGAACAATTGTAATGAATTATGAAAAATCTTTGTTGAGTGTTTTGTCAAATGAATTTGTCTTATTGCTCTGTTTTAACAAGTATCTCTTGCCTTTCACATTTGTAGCCGTCAGATGCCATGGAAACCCAACCTCAAAGTGTCATAGAGAGCAATACAACTTCTACCCCTGCTTTTCTTGAAAGAAAATCTGTTCGTGGTAGGAGGGCAAAAGCTGTGGAACCCAAACAAGAGGAAACAAAAGACATGGTGTCTGCACCAGCTAGAGGAAGGAGAGGAAAGAAACCTGAGACCAAAGCACCACCTGCTGTTAGACACACCACAAGAGGCAGAAATGCAGAAGTCCCTGAAAGCAGAGATGTTGAAGAAAGTCTCCCAGAGTCTCCAAAAGTTGCTATGAAAAGACAAAGACCTATCAAAAGAGCCCAAGATGAGGCAACAGAGCTAGAGCAGAATCCTGCTGCTGAAGAGGTAGCGACCCCAGAACCTGAGATTGACTCAGTGCCAACCATTGATGTGCATGGAGGTCCAGCACTTGAAGAGAAAGCAGTGCTGAAGCCCAAACGAGGAAGAAAACCCAAACAACCTGAAGAACTGGCACAGCAGGAGCAGAAACGTCCTAAGAGTGAGTCATTCTTCAATGCATAATTTCCTGTTTAATCGCTTATGACATTAACTGTCTACACCTGTTTAGTTTAGGAATATTGATACCGTTAAACTGACTAATCTTATTTTCAGATGCAGATAAAGACAAGAGTGTTAACTCATCGGATGCTGAGCATGTGAAGCTACCTGAAGAGGAGAACGCAGATACAGAAGTTCCAGAAACTAGCTTGAGTCAGAAGAAATCTGAGAGAGGCAAAAGAGCTAAACCCGTGGAGGCTAATGAAGCTGAGAAAACACAGGAAGCCGAGGAGACCTCCAATAAGCCTGTTCTTCCTCCAGTCAGAGGAAGGAGAGGAAAAAAGATGGAAGCAACAGCATCTCCTGCTGTTAAACAGAACACAAGAACCAGAAATGTAAAGTCTCAAAACACTGTTGATCATCCAGCAGTTGAAGCACAAGCAATAACTGAGATTTCCAATGAAGCCATGACCCCTCAAGTATCGGAGAAGTCCAATGAAAAGACGATGGACCCTGTAAGTTCAGTACAAGTGACGACCAAGCCACTCAGAGGGAGAAAAGCTAAAATAGCATCCACTGAACCCAAGAAAGATGAATGTCCTGTTGCAGATGCTGAAACTTCTCAACCCATTCCTTCTGTTGGTAAACCCAGGAGAGGAAGAAAAGCCAAACCTGATGTTGAGGAACCAACTGAGGTGGCAGAAGATACATGTCTCCCTGTGGAGACCAAGCCTCCAATAAGGGCTAAAAGAGGAAGAAGTGTTCTACAGAAAGAGGACAAACAGATTGAGAATGACAAGATGACTTCACAGGAGACCTCTGAACATCAGGAGCCACCTAAGAAATCACGGAGAACAAGAAAACCCGAGCCAGAGCCTCTAAAAACAAAGGAAGACATCATAGTCCCAGAAAAGGAACCTAGTGTTGAACAAAGTTCAGTTGCTGCAAAGCCCAAGAAAGGAGGACGGAAAGCTAATGCAGATGCTGTCATAGAAACCCCTGTGAAGTCAGTACTCCTAGTTGACGCTACAGAGAAACCAAAACGAGGCAGAAAAGGAAAACAAGTCCCTCAGGAGACCATCCCTGCTGAGAATCCTGAACATGAAGAGATCTCTGTGCCATCTCCTCAGGTCCATAAACCTAGTCGGGCAACACCGGTGAAACGTGATGTTTCAGAAACCACTCCAGCTAAGAGAGGCCGCCGGGGTACAGCTCTTCCTCTGGGGGAACCCAAACAAGAACCTGCTCCAGAACCAGCCGTGCCAGCAAAAAGAGGAAGACGGGCTGCAGCAAAGCCCAAACTAGATGATGAGACAAATCCCTCCGAAAGCTCGAAGGCTGACGTCCAAGACGCAAAGATGACCAAGAAGGCGGTCAAGTTCAAAACAGACCTGGAAATCCATGAAATTCCAAAAGTTACGCCGGTGAAGGCCGTTCGAGGCAGGAAGACAAAAGTTCCAGACCAGGCTGACGCTAGCAGCAAAGAGGGAACAAAGGAGGCCAGCAGCACTGAAGAGAAGAGACTCTCGGATGACGTCGTTGAGCCCGCCAAGAGAGGAAGGCGAGGAGCGAAGGTTGCAGAGGTGGTGGTGGTGGAAGATATTGGAGCACAGCAAAAAAATCGGCGGGGGAGATCAGCAAAGAAATGACTGTTTTGTAAATACTTCTCATCTTAATTACGGTTTCCCCAAATGTTTTTGTAATTCCAAATTTTAGGTATGAGGGCATTGTAGAAGGTAGTTTTATCAACTGAAAATTAAGCACTGCCAATACTTCAGTAATCCATGTTTTTAACCCTTTCATATTTTGTTTTATGGTTCTACAAATATATTGTCGCTGTGGAAAAAGATGTATTAAATTTTTTTTTACTACAGTACAATTGTGCAGTGGTCTTTTTTATTTACTGCTAAATGGTTCTCAAGTTGCATCGGACATGCTAGTTTTGAAAGCTTTTGTATAAAATATAATTTAGGTCAAAACAATATTGACCTAAATCGTAAGATGTTAAATATTACAGTGGTCTTATTCTGATTAAGCTTAGCTGTGTGTTTCCAGAATTATTTTGTACCTCTAGCATTAGGCTCCAAACAGACTTAATCTGGCCACATTTGGAATGTCAGCATAATGACACTGGTCTGGTGTTTGATTATTAGTCTGCAGGCTATTAAATCCATGAAAAACATTTGTACCAACAGCTTTGATTTTGATTCTCCATAATAAATATACAATTTAAAACTATGCAACACTGATATTTGTAAACGTAATTCAGATTGCTTGATGAAATCTCTGGTAGTAAAATTATAGTTATTAAACACTGACTGCTTGGTTGTAGTAAAACAAATTTAAACCACAGGTTCGAATAGCTCCGATAGTTTATCGTTATGTACTGCTACAACCAGCCTAACTGGAAATCACTTCTGCGTGGTAGGAACCTTGTCAGGAAAACATTGTCACCCGAACAGATTTTGCTGGCGGACTGAACCCAAACGAAGACCTGACGCTGGAGGGAGATTTGAGCATGGCGCAGTAAGGGTAGCTGCCCTCACACTATCCGAGACTGAAGTGTTTAGTTTTTTCCATAAATTTTTAGAGAAATACTGGCCGCCATGTCTTCAGACAGTGATATACAAACGACAACCAGAGGGTTCTGCTGCAAACTGTGTAACGTCAACTTACCGAACTGTGAGTAACATAAGCTATCCGGAGTACGCGCCTGTTTGGTTAAAAAGTTCTGTTTCAGGTCTTAAGCGTTCTATGAGCATTATTTTTAATTTTATTATTGGAAATATGTATTTATCTGAACAGGCAGTCTAGTGGACATCTGTAATGTTACGGCAGCAGTTTAAATATAACATTTAAGCCCACGAGTCGAAGCCACGATTTAAATGATCACGTTATGGTCCAAACAATCAAGGAAAATACTGTTGTTGTGCAGCAGACATTGCCGTTTACACAGAGGAGGTAAGACAAATTGTGTTGGATCCAAACATATTAATGGAAAGTTGGGTGGAAGGAGAAACTGTTGGAAAAAGGTGGACAAGCAATAGGGATAACCAAAACACTGAGAGGAAGAGTACCCAGGACAGAGGCTGCAACTGTAACGTTTGTTCTCTCTCTTGTTCTGATTTGTTAGATATGCAGTAAATTGATTTGACACTGTAGCAATCTTACTGCTATGAAGTTCAAGCAGTGAGTTGAGAAATGGGGGAAAAAATGTGGAAAATAAATCTGTTTGAAATGTTTGTTTCATCTTGCTGGGTTTTAGCACATTGAAAAATAGTGGTTCCTCCACTGGGCATGGAGGAGAAAATGTGACCGCCAGGTTCACTACATCTAACTGGTTTTTAAAGTTTTATTATAAAGTAAAACATAAACATAATGACTATGTAGCAGTTGTAGTTTAACAAAATATCACCAAGAGCCTCCAGGCTTAAAACCCACCAATGTGTTTCAGGATAAACCAGAATATTTAAAGATTTGTGAGAATTGTTTATCATATTTATTTCTTCATGAAACAGTAATGAATTAAAAAAGATGTATTTCTACAAAATTGAAAAAATAAAAATGGGATTAAACCGTAATCCTGTAGTTTACATTATACCAAACACAGATAATGAATTTTACAAGTATCAGACATGTTGTGTTACTCAAATGTAGTTGTCTGGTCTGTCTAATAGTTGATTTTCTTGTTGTTGTTTTTTTTAATGACTATCCAGTGTCGAGTGTGGAGCAGCATGTGAAGGGGCGGAAGCACCAGACGCTGAGCGGGGTCCGCTCCACCAGGAAGAGTCACGAGGAGCACAGCGTGTTTGTCAGCGGCATCAAACCACAGATCTCCTCGACCGACCTGACCGAGTACTTTGAGCAGTTTGGGGCCGTTTCTGATGTCATTGTGGATAAAGACAAGGTTGGTCCGCTTCGGCTGGTCGCAGTGTGCAGCTTTTGTTTTTGTGACTTTATTAGAATTTCTTCAGAGCGACTGATGAGATGCTGAACTGTTCCTTTGCCAGGGGGTTTATGCCATCGTTCAGTTCAGTGAGTCAGAGAGCATCCAGGCGGCTCTGGCCTGCGTCGAGCACCGGCTCCAAGGCCTGAAGCTGCGGGTTAAACCTCGGGAAAAGAAGGAGTTCAAACTGATTCCCAAGAAGAAGAACGATCCTCAGAGCCTCCAGCAGATCTTTGACCGGCTCAAGCCTGAGCTGTGTCAGCTTTCTTCGGTAAACCTCCACTTCATACCAGACTCGTTTTCCTGAAGCACATGCTTCATATGATGTTGATGTCTTGCTTTTCTGTCCCTGCTGGAAAATAGCATAATGCTATACGTTCTGTGAGCAACCACGGCCTTTTTTTTTTGTAGTTGGTCAAGAAGTTTAATTTTATTCTCACCTGACCTCTGCAGCTCCTCCAGAGTTACCACATTCCTGATTAATGCTCGCCCTGCCTAGCCTGTCGGTTTACCCACCGTGTCTTGCTAGGTTAGCAGTAGAGTCGGGCAATATTGCCGAAAAAATGATCACAATGCATTTTTTTTCTGTGTTGAACAATTTCAGTCTTTCAAATGAAACAGTGCAGGACATAGGATGGCAAGTTGAAAGTGGTGGGCACTGCTAGCTAATGTGTTAGTTCTGCTAAAGCGCTACACCAATACAGTATTTACTGAAAGCTAATGCTAAACCGCTAACTTCAATTCAAATTACATCTGCTCTTGAAAGACTACAACCCTTGAGCACTAATTTAGTTTTGACATTATAATTTACATGTTCAATAATCCTGTCTGTGTTTTATGTCTTTCCTGTATGCATCTTGCTTTAAATAAAGTTATGGGGGAAGAAAGAGGAAACAGAACTGCTGCCTAAACAGACTTCACCAAATTCAAAATAAGAGCATGAATATAAACGCAGTCGATAACCAAAACTTCAACACTGATCACAAGACAATCAAGTAAATTATCACTACAGAATTTATCTGAAAACATGAATTCATGGAGAGCTAAGTGCTAAACGTTTTCAAAGCTAAGCTAAAAATGATCTCCGCCATTAGTGGAAGTGTACTCACCACTGCAAGCTGAAAGAAATAAAAATAATAATTAGTTATTAAAAAATAAATAATTATGTTACAAGACAACAAACAAAAAACTGCAGTTTTTTTGAAGCAGGAAAACATTGAGCTAATTCCCATTAGCTGTACAGTTTAGGAGGGAAATGTTTAGGATTGCTACATATTTGAGCCAACCGATTGCTGTTGTCGTTTTCTGTGTTATAATAAAGTGTTGAAATGTTTTTATGCGTACCAACCAGACTCCTTCCATTTTCAATTGAACAGTGCTGGATTAGACTGGATTGTCTTATAGCCTAATCCTGCCTTAGCTTGTCTCTTCTGTCTGTCCATCTAAAGTAAAGTTGTGTTGTAATGCAATGAAATGTAGAAAATCTCAAGGTGAATAAAATCTGCCAGTGTTCTAATGTTTATCTAATTCCATTGGATTCTATTCAAAGTCTGTAAGCTGTTTTTATGTAGTAAAAAATATGCATGAGTGATTGTTGCTGACGTAGCTTGTGCTTCCTCCCAGGTGGATGCCCAAATGAAACTGCTGGTGGAGCGTCTCCAGCTGGGAGAGAATGAAAAGAAGGCCAGAGGGTTGGTGGTCCAACTCCTGCAGGAGGTCTTTGTTGAATTCTTTCCAGGTGACTATCTCCTGCATGACCTTAGTATGAGAGACGTTCACTTTTCATGATGTTTAATCTCTATTTTCAACATTCCTGTGGGTTACAGACAGTCAGATTTTGCTCTTTGGTTCATCCGTCAACACTTTCGGCATTCACTCGTGCGACTTGGACCTGTTCCTGGACCTGGAAAACACCAAGACGTTCCAAGCACGGGCTAAGACCTCCACAGAGCAGGTCTGATGCTCTTACCCTCATCTCGACCCGTCCAGATGTCATCCTGGACGGGTCGAGGTGAAGCTTTGCTCTCTTCCTCCTCCCTCCAGGCAGGCGAAGGCATGTCAGACGACGGCCGCTCAGAGGACTCCATCCTGTCCGACATCGATCTGTCCACGGCGTCTGCGGCCGAGGTCTTGGAGCTCGTGGCCACCATCCTGAAGCGCTGCGTCCCCAGCGTGCACAAAGTCCACGTGGTCAGCACCGCTCGCCTCCCTGTCGTCAAGTACCATCACCGGGAGCTCAACCTGCACGGAGACATCACCCTGAACAACAGGTTGGTGAGGAAAATGGTGTTTGTTTGTTTTTTTTATGAATGCATTTTTCTGTATGTTTTCTCCTCTCCTCTCTGTTGGTCAGACTTGGTGTGAGGAACACCCGCTTCCTGCAGCTGCTGTCGGGGCTGGAGGAGAGGCTGAGGCCTCTGGTGTTCACCGTCCGATACTGGGCCAAGCAGAAGCAGATAGCTGGTAAGATTCCAGTTCAATTCCAAAACACTTTATTGATCCCAGAGGGAAATTAAATGTTGCAACTCATATAAATTCAAAAGAATTACTGTAGATGGTGATGGCATCTTTAGATTTTCCATTTGTAAATGTAAAGTATTACATGTTCATTTAGGTTATTTCAGTCTTCAGCCAGCAGGTGTCAGTAGAACCACACATTCCTCCCTAACAATTCCTCTAAACTCATTTATCTTTCACTTTATTTCTTATTAATTTATTTTGCCTTCTTTTTCTTTCTTTTTTTTAACTTAAGCCTCTGTAAAGAATAAAGAAATCAAAATTACGGCTCCTTTTGTGTTGGGTCAGTAAACTTAAATGAAATCTTATTAAAGCCGTTCTTCACCTGAAGAGCACGCTAATTACCCTCGCTCTGTGCCAGCTCTCTTTGAACTGGAGGCTGGCGCCGCCGCCGGGCCTTTCATCACAGGAGTCAGGCGAGCGTGATGACATGTAAAGCTGCAGCTTTGACCCAAAATGGCCGTCTGAAAGCAATCGCTTTGATCAGCGCTGGCAATTTACAAAAAAACCAATAATCATAGGAAATTATCGTGTGTCACAATGAAGTTTTCCCAACATCAAAACCGATTGTTGAACTCCAGTTTTATTAGTTTGATTGGGCTGTTGTTTTTTTTATTATTATTTATTTATTTCCACATTATGGCTGATATTCCGGTCAGAAGTTGAAAACTGTAGAAATATGAAAGTTTTATTTACTTATTGTAAAGTATGAAAAGGTAAAGCGACATCAGACTTGATGATTAGTATTAAGTCTAATTAACTCAATGTTAATTGCTTAAATATTGATTAATATTTTAAGCAATATTTTAATATTTGCTTAAAATATTGTGAATTTTTTAGGCAAAAATTCACAATATTTTTGCTTAAGCAGTTAGGGTTAGGGTTAGCAGTTCTCGCACGGTCAGAAATACACACAGCCTCAAATATAAACACTGAAGATGAGCGATAAATCAACTGGCAAATGAACAAAAAAGAAATCAGTCAAAATAAGAATCAGCTGGTCAGGCTTTTTAAAGATCGGCCTGAAAACTGCAATCGGTGCAGCTCTAATAAACACTGCACCGAGTTGCACCTGGACCTCGACCCTTCCTGCTGCCACGAGGTCCTGGAGTAATCCTGGCTCCATATTTGACCGTTCTCATCAACAGAACCAGTTCAGTTTATTTCAACTTGTTTCATCTTTTCAACATAGTTTGTAAAGTTTCAGTTGACTTCATGTCTCGGCCATTCCACATTAACATCGGTCTGCTTTATTCACTCCAAGACTGGTTCCAGTGTGTGTTCAGACTGGTTCCAGTGTGTGTTCAGACTGGTTCCAGTGTGTGTTCAGACTGGTTCCAGTGTGTGTTCAGACTGGTTCCAGTGTGTGTTCAGACTGGTTCCAGTGTGTGTTTGGGATCATCTTCCTGTTGGAATTCCAAGTGTTTTCCTTCTCAGGGATTTTGGTTAGAATCTTCCAGAACAACCCAGGCAAAACCAAGACTTTAACCAATCATAGCTATGAACATGCAGTGATCAGCGTCACTGTCCACAGTGACGTAATTAAAAATGATATATTTCAGCTTCAGTTTCTTCATAAGCTTCATTGTGCAGCTTAGTGGAAGTGATATGAGAGAGAAAAATGTGAATAAATAGTGAGAGTTGATGAAGCTCAGCATCAGTTCACAGATTTCAACCCATAAAGCAGCTGGCTGCTCGCTCACACGGCTTTTATTGGTTTATGCACAGCATGCTGGGTAAAAACGGCTGGATGTTCCTTATAGGGAGACGCTGCCCTGTGAGTCATCTCATAATGCAGCGGCTGCAGCAGGTTCAGTCAGATCCATGATGTTGAGAGGAAAAAAAACCAGCCACTTTTGCAGTGTCCTCAATTCCACAGATCATAACATCCTGATGTTTAAAGAGGATTGAACAGTTTTGGCTTAACTACTGCTAACATCTAATGGCCTTTTTTTTTTTTTTTTCCAGTTAACGATTATTCGATTACTAAATTAGCTGAAGATTATTTTGCTAATCAGTTGGTCGCGATGTATCGTTTCAGCTCTGATCTGATGGTATAAAGTGTCTGGTTGTTTCCTGATAGCAGCTTGTGACCTGCAGGTAACCCCAGCGGCGCCGGGCCGCTCCTCAACAACTACGCCCTGACGCTGCTGGTCGTCTTCTTCCTGCAGAACTGCCGGCCGCCGGTGCTGCCCACGGTGGACCAGCTCAGAGACATGGCCTGTAGGTGCTGCCTCAGTTCACCAACACCGTGTCTGCATGTGCACAAAGCTCAGAGTGCTTTTATTTTATTACAGGGAGAAGAAACACTGATTAACATGAGAACATTAGTCTCTCATGAAACCACGTCGCCTGTTTCATTTTGTCAAAATGAAAACATTAAAACACATTATTCATGAGAAATACAAGATCAGACTCTCAACTGCACAATCATGTAAATCGTTTGCTGCTGTGAAATTCATTCTGCCGATTAAAAGAAGAGAGGCTCGTTGCCCAGGCGATACGTGTTCTAAACCCAGAGCGTCAGTCAGAGCTGAGGGAGACCTGGTGTCTCTGGAGGAGCTGCACAGAGCTGCTGCTCAGCTGGGAGAATCAGGGGACGATACCGATACACATATCTGAGTTCCAGTATCGTCCGATCCGATACAGAAGATCAGCACTGAATTGACTTGAAACACTTAATTTTAAACAGAGACATAAATGTACTAAAATAAAAATGTATTTGATAACTCTGCACCAGAACGGTACACAGAAAGACTCTTCAATACGTACGCATAAAAACCGTTTAGTGTTGTATAAACATTGAATCCAATGTTTCTTCTTGATCTTAATTAATTAATTTTAATCTGGGATATAAATCCAGCTCTAAACTGTTAAATCTGTTGTGTTCACCTTCATGTTGAAGCCACTAGTGGTCAGATATTGTTTTCCACCATAAACACGTTTGTTCCTTTAGAAAGGTTTTTGGAACACCGTTCAGCTGCCGCCTCTAATTTGAACTCCAACCTGAGGTCTCCTCAGGGTCTGAGCTGACTATTGGGAACCTTGGTGATGTTCATATCTGCATGTTTTGCAGGTGAGGAGGAGGAGTGTGTGATCGACGGCTGGAACTGCACCTTCCCCAGTCAGCCCATTGCAGTGCAGCCCAGCCAGAACACTCAGGACCTGTGTAAGTCCTCATGAACCAAACAGTTCATTTCCTTCTTCAAAGATTTGCTGCTTTTTTGTCTTCACACCAAGTCTTACAGGAAGTTAAGAGACAGTTGATTGTTTTTCCACTAATCAAACTGGGTAAAAAAAAAAACTACATCTGAAAATTGAAAGAGAACACACCACACTTTTCAGATGTTTGGTTAGAGAATTAAAAACCAGTAATCATTTTCCTGCAGTGACATTTTAGTTTTGTGGTGGAGTTTGGCAGATCAAACCAGAACTATTGATACCAAGCTGGTTTCAGTTTCAGATCAATATTATAAGATCAATACTATGGCTTCAGATTCCTTCTTGAAATTTTTGTATCTTGGTTTCTCAATTTTTCCCGATTTTTTGATTTGCTCTCAAATGATCTTTTTTTTTTTCGTACTTTCCTGATTTTTAAATAAATAGTTTTTATATGTTGTTAAAGTATTTTGTAGACACATAAACTTTATACAAATTCTGTCCGAGGTTTAAAAACAATTCAAAGGAAAAAATACCTAAAAGTCAGGAGTTGTCAGTGGGACGTGTTTGGCTGAGTCAGTTGATGTTAGGATGTAACAAGCTTCGTCTTCTTCACATTGGATATAGAAGGTGTTTTTTTCTTTGATTAATATTATGATATATATTTTCTCATTTATTGTATTTTTCCTGGACATTTTACTTGTTCAAAATAAATCAGGGTTTCATTTCCTCTCGTTGCTCTCTGAGGTTTGACATGTCCTCCTCCCAGGTTCTCTGCTCGCCGGCTTCTTCACCTTCTACACACAGTTTGATTTCCCCAGCAGCATCATTTCCCTCAGGCAGGGCTGTGCGCTTCCAATCACTGACTTCCTGTCGCAGGCTAAAGACGGCAAAGCACCGCCGGAGGGGCCAGCCTCCGAGCCTAAGCTGGGCCCCCTGAACCTCTTAGACCCCTTCGAGCTCTCCCACAACGTGGCGGGGAACGTGAACGAGCGCTCGCTGTGTAGCTTCCAGAAGGCGTGCCAAGAGGCCGACAAGTTCTGCCGCAGCCCGCGCTACCAGAACAAGAGCTCCAAGGGCAAGTCGTGGGGCCTGGGCCGCCTGCTGGCCCCGCTAGGCGCCGCCCAGCAGGCCCACCCGGAGCGGCTCGTCATCACCATCCCCTTCAGGACCGCTGCCCTCCCAGAGGGGCTCCGCGGGGAGCTGCACTCGGCAGGAGACGGTTTCAGGCTGCTGTGGTCCAGGAAGGTCTGCTCCGCCGTGGAGGTGGTTCTGAAGAACGTCCTCAGGTGTGAGCTGGAGGCTTCCACAGCACCCGGGCCGGATGAGATGGAGACCACGCTTAACGACAGCACCCAGAGCGTGGAGTCTAACAGCGATGGCAGCCCTCAGCGCACCGGCACCAAGAGGCCTCTGCCGTCAGGCAGCGACGACTCGGCGACGCCTCCTGGCAAAAAGCTGAGACTGGCGAGAACAGCGAAGGCCGACTTCCCGCCCTGGGACTGTGTCCAGAAACACGCCGTGTGGGTGGGCAGGCGGAAGGTGAGACGGGAGCTGGTGAAAGGTCCGGACATCAGACCGGAGGGCAGCTGCCTGGAGCTGGAGTCACAGGTCACAGCGTCCATCGCCGACAAAGAGCCGGAGCTAAAGGACCCCCTGGAGTTCAAGGTCTGCCCCCAGACGGTGGGCGGGACAGAAAACACCAGGCTGCTGCTGAATGTAGAACCAGGAAGTGACAAGGCAGGGGTTTTTCACGACTTCTTTCACTTCCTGGAAGTGTTTGTTCCCAAAATGGTGGAGACGGTACTGGAGAGCGGAGCGGGCAGCGCTTAGCGCCAGACCCTCTTCACATCCGTCACCAATGACGACAAACTCTGGAGGGAATAGGAAGGACATCTACTTTAACTGCTCATTTCTTACTGTATAAAGATCAAATTACTGTTTTGTTTTATGCCGTTTGTCCTGTGAGTTAATCAGGGCTTCCTCTGATGGTTGAGCCTCTTTTAAAGTTTGAAACTTGGCCTTGCTTTTGGTTTGATCTACTTTCTATGGATCCTTCAAATTATGAAAAGGACTCAAATGAAAATAAATAAATCCAATTCTCATTCTGAAACTGTTGTGCATTTTATTCACTCAAACATCATCTTGAAGCCAATATTTGAACTTTCTCTTTGAGACTTTGTGTCTAAGTCCTGCGTGCTTCCTGGTCGGCTGATTTGTTCTGGTCCCATTAAGACAGATGAGGGTAATCACTCAGATGGGCAGTGTGTTTTATTGCAGCAGACCAGACTGGAGCTGAGTGATGCACACAGCTCCCCTCTGCTTATTAACACTATTCATCTCACTTTTTAAAGGGCCGTACGCCCAGCCAGCAGGTCGGAACTGAAGGTGGCTTGGAGATTTGACACCTGTGGCTGTTTTGTAAATGAAGCACAAACTGCTGGATGGTTTAAGAACTGCCTGTTTGTTATATGTCTGGTGTAATAGAGGAAAATACATAAGATCAAACATTTAGAGCTAAAGTAGACAATGTAGGTTCTTAAAGCTAGAAAAAGCAAGAACATTTTAATAAAACAAAATATTTCTTTAAAAAATTTAGATTTTTTTTCTGTATGATATTAGAACCTTCTTAAAATTATAGTCCAACTCTTTTTTTTTTCCAACTAAAGCATCTTTTGACAACAAACAACTTGGCCTAGTATTTTAGGAAGGTGGCAATGTGAACTCTGTTTAGAAAATCTACCAAACTCTTAACTTTTTCTTCTGTTTAAATTTGTGATGAGATGGTTTTTAATCTGTATCGAAGTAGATGTATTTTGCAAAACTGCAATAGAGAAACGTTTTTCGCGTCTCATCAACAGCCGGAAGTTACTACTGGCAAAAACGACAAGAAAGGCGATAGGAAGTGGTTAGAGGATGATAATTTATTTGCTTTTTCTTATTTTTTTTGTTTTTGTTTTTTGACAATATCCTGCTGCAGCTCTCAGGGTTCATCAAAAGTTGTCATTCCAACATGTTGAATCCATAACTCAACATGTTGGGTTATGGATTCAGATTCCTTCTTGAAATTTTATTTTTGTATCTTGGTTTTACATGGCCAGCTGTAAAGCTAAATGTTGTATATTGACTCCTTCCTTGGAAAAATACGTTCCAAATGCACCTTTATGTCCAACATGACGGCATGTAAACGTCTGATGGCATTTTTATTTATTTTTTTTTTAGATTTACCCACAATGCAATAGATCTGTGAAAAAGTCTTGTTTTTTTTTTTCTGAGTAAACAGCCCCCGGTATCTTTCCCTAACGTTCCAGCTTTCTCTAGTAGAATAGATCAGGTGTGTCTGATGTACGGCCACACACACACACACACACACACACACACACACACACACACACTACGCTCTAAGCCTGGGGTTCACTGTGATTGATTTCAGAACTAGAGCTGTGTTCATTTCTGGCCAAAAACAACAAAACAACCTTTATTTTATTTATTTATTTATTTTATTCATTTATTTACTCCGTTGAAACTCACAAGTCATTTCTCTCAAGCTTTCTGTCATCAACAACAGCGGTAATCCTTCTGCTGAAATGGGCGATCAAGTCCACTCGCAGACAACACTCCGTTTTTTTCTCATTAATTAACCAAACGCTCATTTTCTGTCTCTACTAAAAACTCACTTAGCCAGTAGTTCATATGATATCTGTGTGAATGTGGAGGCCGGAGCTGATTTATTTAGAGTGTCGTTCAGTTTGTGTCCAGCGGAGCATCGACATTGTTCTCCCACCCGAGGTCTTCACAGCTTTTTGGGAAATGTCTGTTCACCATCTGCAGTTAGCCCTCCGTTCATCACAGCTGTGACTCACGTCGGTTGTGACGTCACGCGTATTACTGGAGAGATGCGGCTCGTTTATGGTCCGGCCAGTCATCCGCCCCGTGACCAGAACCGACGACATCTCGCTCGCTGAGAACATTATGGCGCTTCAGAGGGAGATCGGTTTACTAATTGCACGCTGACTTCCCAAATGTGTCTCACATTTGAGAACATCCTCTGAGGTAGAGTTGCTTCGAGCCACTCAGTCCCTGTGTTTTTACTCAATGGAAATAATTTAAAAGAACAAACTTTTCTCTTCTGCGAACCAAAGGGAAATAAATGAAGTAGCACCTCGTTCCAAGCCAAATAAGAAATGTTTCTAGAACCTGCTCTGGTTCTAGTAAAAGTCTTCCCTCATCTGAATTCAAGCACACAGCTTAACAAACTTTATCACGAATTTAATGACATTCGTGGCTCATCTAAAGATGAAACGATGTTTGGAGGTCTGACTCCACTGTCATCCCTGGTCCCTTCATTCCTGGACCAACCTGGAACTCAGTGAGATTCTGAGAGTGACCCATTCTGTTCCAAACCTGGCTGATGGATTTTATACACTTGAGGCCGAGGAAGTTGTTGAAACACTGGAAGGATGGATGACCCATTACTTTGGACAATGTAGTGCATAGTGTTTGACAAATCTTGTGAGAAACACATTATATATTAAGTGGTCGAACATGGACTGTATCATTCTATGTTGATGGATTCTTTCCATAATCCATAAAATTACGTAACTTACAGAAATGAATTTGCTAAATGGAAATGCACCAATTTTTTAAAAAAATTACTTTTGTCCCCTTTTTTTGCTACAATGAGATGGTTTTTCATCTGTATCAAAATAGATGTATTTTTACAAAGTTGCAACAGAAACTTTTTTCCGTCACACATACAGCTGGAAGTTCTTCTGGCAAAAACGACGAGAAAGATGGGGAGGATGACTATTTGTTTATTATTTTGTTATTATTTTTATTATTATTGTTCCGTTGTTGTTTGTGACTTTGTCCCGCTGGCTCCACCAGAGCTCTCACAGTTCATAAAAAGTTGTGTGTCATTCCAACGTATTGAATCCATAACTCTTCTGTAAAAGGGCCGACTACAGTTTCGCCCTACACCTAGCCGCTCCAAAGTAGGCGGGGCTTGTTGCTCCAATGCCTGATTGGCTGATAGATGTTGAACTCTAGCATCATGACTGAATTAAGAATATATCTCATGTAGATGTTTATATCTGTCGTTGCAATTGTTTTTAATGACTTATTGCATGGTCAAGCGTATTCACGTGGGATTTTAATTTAATTTCTTATTTAATGGAAACATACGGAGCCCCACAACTGAAAAATAGTTTTTTCGACATTAGCCATTCTTAGTAACTTAGAAATTAATAAATGCCGTACAGATTATTCCTTAAAACTAGCAAATTTGACTCTGAATCTTGAACTAGAACTTCAACATAATCAGTTTTGTAGGACCACTTTTTCTTATCCATTACACTGTGATAGACAACAAGTAATGCTTAGTTCACATTAACTATATGTATAAACTACAAAAAACAATAGAAAGCCCATTTAGAGGACAACTGAGTGATGCCACCCTTTATGACCATCCTCCACTTTATAGGATTCATATGAGGGCTGTGTGTTGCAAAACCTGCAGTCTTTTTTTTCTTATTGAAAAAGCTTTTGTTTTGTTCCTCTTACATAACTAGATATCCTCCTGTAAAGCCAGTCACATGCTCACGGATCAACACTCCACATTACAGTGGGCCACAATCAAGTCCCCATTCTGCCTCCAGAACAATGCAAACAGACCTGGCTGCATGAAAAGCACTCTGTTCATATTAGTGGCTCCCCGCTTCTGCAGATAAGGCTGACTGAAAGTGCATAATCATTTCCCCCTTTCTGTCTGTGATGGCAGGAAGGAGTCGGGCATTCTCCAGAGAGATTGCTCCCACTCCAGAACGGACTTCTGTGCATGGCTGTGTGTGCGCGCTTAATTTTCCTATTTGTACTCAAGCAGCATGTGTGGTCCAAATGAGAATGGAGGTGGGTTTTACCGTCTACAGTAAGTAGATCTCCCTCGTTATTGTCCATTTTGTGCATAACACACTTCCCGGACATGAGTGGCATCAGGGCTGCTGCTGGAGAGAAAAAAGTTGCTGAAACTGAACAAGATCATAGGAAGACAAAAAATCAAATAAAAAGTTTTGGAAAATCAGTGGCTTCCCACTGGTCTCATTATCAAGGCCTTGATTGCAACTCAAACACAGGCTCCTGTCTGGGAGCCCGGCTGGCTCTTCAGAAGTGCATTAGCTGGGGTTTATTGGACTGTGACAACTCAAACTGTCTGCCCTGTCCTTTATCTGCACACTGTTGGGTTTCACTGTTTACCTGCACACACTGGAGCGAGCTAATGAGCTTGTTTTGTGCGCGTTATTGTTTCTTGCCATTCAGTTTTTATGGGCTGTAGTAGGAATGGAGATAGGTCGATTACTCTAGTAGCATTAACTAAATGTTGAGGACAAACTCAGATAGCAGTGGGTGATTACCAGGATGAACAGAAATGCTTCGCTCCCTTTATCCATGATGGTTCATCTGTTTTTGTTTACTCTTTATGCATCAATAATGATATGATAAAAAGCAAAAAATAAAATCACTAATCCTCCCCTAATATTGGTTAAAGTTATTGCACAATAATTGCTCTGAATGGTGAGAATAACTAATGTGTAACACCAAGCTTCACTCACAGCCTTTGTAGCCTGTTGGACTTTAATGGTTGTTTCTTTGGGGATTTATGCCTGAATCAAGGTGTGTTTTTGACAGGAGCTTAGGGACAGACAAAGACAAAACCTTTGTTTTTTACAGCTCTATAAACAACGTGTTAAAGGGGGTTGCCATGTTGTCCCCTGGGAGCTTAGCAGGACAGCACAACACGTGTTGAAATGTCCTGAGCAGTAAACTCTGAAACACCAACGGTGAGGTTTCATTTCTACTTGACGTTCCTGCAGTGGCTTCAAGAGGTTTCAGCTCATTCAGTGTCTTTATTATAAAATCAATCTGTTAGACCTGGTGGCTTCATGGTTTAGATTCTTACCACAAAACTGCATCCTTTGACTGGCTGGTGGCATTCAAATATAGCAAATTGTGTAAATGTGTATCTTCACCATCACGACATAAAAAATTTTCCATGCATAATAAACCCAAATAACAGAAAGGTTTAACAGGCTAAAAGGACTTTAAGCAGCTGCTCAGAATTACAGCAAACAATAAATGATATTTTTTAACTGTGTGGCTGATAGTTAAAATGTTTAACTGAGACTCAAAACGTTTTACTGACAGAAAATAAAAAGAAAACTGCATGGCTAAAATGTTTGCCAGACTAAGCTTTTTGGCTGAAAGGTGAACTTTCTACTAGTTAGTTAACAACTTTGGTTAACAGCGGAAGCCCTTGGGTCCTACATAGTTTAATAAATAGTGATGTTTTGGGAAAAAATATGAGTAGGAGTAAAAGTTCTAGCAGGTTAACAGCTTAAAGCTTTTAGGTGAAACATTTGCTAGTAAACTAAACCTACATTTTAGGATAACACATTTAATTTCTGAATAACAGTTGCACTTTTTAGTTCAAAACAAAACTTTTGCTAGAATGTTACCTTTTTAACTAACAATTAATTTGTTGTCCAATGGTTAAACTTTTGGCAAAAACTTAAAGTTTTTGGATTACAAAGTGCCCAGAAAAAAGGCTCAACCTTTTGAGAAGAACCTCTGACTTTTGGGCTAACAGTTGAATTTTGGGGGGCTAGCAGTCACTGCTCCGTACCACCTAAATTAAAACTTTTCTCTAACTTCCATGTTGACTGGTATCGGTACTATGTAGAGCATGATGAGTTTCTTTTTTCACATCTCATGAAGAAAATTGTTGCTCAAAAGATTTTAGGGTTAGTAAACTGATAAAACTGCTTAATCATAAAAAAACTATAAATAATACAAAAAGAAGACACAACAACATATTGTGTAGTAATTAGCTACAAACAATGCCTCAGGAGGGGGTTGATTATTCATGACCTTTATATAATAAATAAAAATGGCTCCAATGCATTTCATGCAGCAATAGTCTAAACAAATAATGACTCATTACTGTTTTTAATGTTGCATTAATCACCAGGATGATCAAAATGATCCACCTGTTTGCACACTTACTCAAAATGCACGCGTGCACACACACGCACACACACACACACACACACACACACACACACACACACACACACACACACACACACACACACATGTTTATGTGGCCATCTTTGTGGGGACTTTCCATTGACTTCCATTCATTTCTACAGCCTAAACCTTTACAGGCCTAACAATCACATACCTAACCTTAACCCTATCCAAAACTCAATTCACACCTTAGTCCTAACTCTAACCCCTGACCCAAAAACAGGGTTTCCCCTTGTGGGAACCATGCTTCAGTCCCAACAAGGAGCAATTGGTCCCCACAACGTAGTATATGTCAGGAAAATCTTCCCCACAAGGAATTACAAACAAACGCACGTACACACACACACACACACACACACACACACACACACACACACACACACACTTAAAGAGGTTGCACTTGTTGGATTAGGGTTGCTTTTCTAGAGTGTTGAGAAACAGCTCAGAATAAACGAGTTCTTGCCAGAGAAACATTGTTACGACTCGCTTCCTCTGTGGTCCACAGAATAAATGAGTTCTTGCCAGAGAAACATTGTTACGACTCGCTTCCTCTGTGGTCCACAGAATAAACGAGTTCTTGCCAGAGAAACATTGTTACGACTCGCTTCCTGTGTGATCCACAGATCTGGTTGCACAAGATTCATCTGCCTGTGCACCACTTGATACTGGCCCCAGATTCCCCTAGATCTGGTGCCAGTAACAATTGGGGGCTCGTCTGGGATCCCAAGTGCGTTGCCAGGAGCGGTTGCTGCGGAGACGGCGAGAGACAGTTCCTGAGGCTTCAGGGAAGCCTGCATTGCGTGCATCATCAAGAGAGCCAAAGCAACCGGTGAAACGTCAGCATGGCTACCATCAATCCACGGCGAACACTCATGTTCAAGATACAGAAAACATTTTGTATATTGAGTACAGAACAGTTGCAGGTAGTTGTGACTTTGATTGATGATGGAAGTGCCATTCATGCTCATGATTTAAGTGAACCAGAACTGTATGATTTGATTATTGACTTTGTTAGAAGTGAGAAACTGAAAAGGCCTGAGGATGAAGGTTCGCCACTGATGTTGGACATGACCCAACCACATTGTCAAGAACTGATAATGTGCCAGCCGGTCAGACTGGTTATCATTCCTCACTTCAGCTGGACTTCATCAACTCAGGCCTGCAGACAGCTACTCCAGATACAGACATTCCCTTGCAGCCAAGACAGACAGCAGGAGGCTCCTCTGCTGACATACCAACAACAGCAAGTGAAATTGGTAAGAGGAGCCCCTCTCCTAGTGTAGGAGACAAGGTGTTGAGGTTAAATGATGTTGTAGCTTTACTTCCATGCAGAGAGTTTAGGCTTCATGTTGGACAAATCTCTGATTTTGGTTCTGATGTGTCATACAGTAACCTATGTAAACAAATAGACAAAGGACTACAGGAAGGTTGTACTGACATGGAAATAATTTGCACAATCGTCAGATAATGAAGACAGGTACATTCAAAGAAATGTTGTCTAACAAATGTGATTTAAATATCGATGAACTTAAGTGGTTCCTCCGCTCACATATCAGAGATAAAAATAGTACTGAGCTTTTCCAAGATTTAAGTAATGCAAGGCAACAAGAGAAAGAGAGTGCACAGCACTTTCTACAGAATGATGGGACTTAAGAAGGTGTCCTTTTCGTGTCAGTGCAACCTGGGCCAGATTTTAGCTATGATAAGAAACTGGTACAGGGTAAATTTTTGCACACACTGTACCAAGGATTGAATGAAATAAACAGTTATGTCAGGCATGACCTTAAACGTTTCCTTCAGGACTTGCAGGTTAGTGATGATTTCCTGTTAGAACAGATCACAAAGTCTACAAGTGAAGAGGCAGAGAGACTGAGACATCTTGGGTTAGCATCGAAGACTCTACCTGTGACTGTAGGTGCGGCCCAACTTGAAAATACTAATTCAAAGCAAGACAAAGATGACACTGATTTGCAAGCTAATTATGCTGCAATTAAAGAGTTGACTGCGCAGGTGTCTACTTTAACCAGACAGTTGTCCCAGTTATTAAAACTACTGAGAAGGCCATGTCTGACCTTCCCTGTCCACCCAAAAATCACCTCCCAGCAGCTCCAGCTGACACTAGAGGCTGATGAAGCAACTGTGTAGAGCAAGGCCGAGTTAGTGGAGTGCAGAGTTAGGGAATGGCCAGGAGATGGTTCAATGCTATTCCAGCCTAAGAATACACCCCTATTTTTCAATCAGAGTTGGTCTTGTCTTTTGTTTTTTGTTTTTTAATTGTATATAGACGTATTTGTCATGTGCATGTATCTTCCTGCCAGTGGGGGCGCTCTTGTGCCGCTGTGGGTCTAACAGGGAAAATGAGTTTCCTGGCTCTGGGCATCCACGACTCAGAATAAATGAGTTCTTGCCAGAGAAACATTGTTACGACTCGCTTCCTCTGTGATCCACAGATCTGGTTGGTCATCTGCCTGAGCAACATACTGGCCCCAAATCCCCCTAGATCTGTTGCCAGTAACACTTTCAGGTGTCATAAACTGAACAGCAGACCGTGAAGAGCCCAGACAAACTGGAGCTACCCTCATAAACGTGTTCTGAGTGAGCAGCTCATACCTGAAGGGCTTTTTGTGTGTGTCTCTTCCTCAGAATCCTTATGAGAATAAAATTAAAATATCGAGTTATTTTCCTCCTTAACTTCCTCCTCTAAAATGTGTTTATAGTGACCTGGATTTGAAAAACGCTTCATGAAGTAATAGTGATGTTTGCTTTAATTCAGTTTAGGACTCACCAGGCCTGTCATCTCAAAACACTTCAGAAGACAAAGCGCTCCAGTGCGTACCCACTTATACAGAACTCTGTTCTGTCCAGATTCAAATCAAATCAAGTCAGTCATAAAATAAGATTCAGTCCAATTCAGTCATATTTACTGTACAATACAGTCACATTCAGTACATTATGTGATGCAGACTGGTAAAGCATTCTGTAACTACGGCTTGGTCCTGTTGTTTGTCAGTAACAGCATCTTAAATGTTTTTCCATAAAACTCTCTACACCTGTATGTGTGTGTCAAACAGAGTAGTATTATTGATCAGTGTGTAGCCTCTCCGGCCTTTCAGACGCTTCATCACCAACTGAATAATACATGCCGCTCTGATGAGAGCAAAGCTGCACCAGAAAATGAACAAACTCATCATTCCTGGAGGAGATTCATTTCCCACTAATTAATTGTCATTTGTTCAGAGCTTCAATCAAAAACAGTCCTCGCTGCTCTTTAACGGATTAATTCAACCTGATAAGTTATGAATTTTAAAATATATTAAAAAATAAATAAAAAAAACAGCGTCAGTGGCTGAAAACATATTATTTGGTTGTTTATTTTTTATGACTTCAGATATAAAAATAAACCATGTTTATAATCTATTCTCTCAGCTGTTCTTGGCTTGTTGCAGTGAACCTTTAATTTTTTACCTTTGAATATCTGAATATCCTGCCAGCATGTAGCTGTTGTTGCTGACAAAGGCAGTGTGGCTCACTACCTCAGGCCGCATGACCTTGGGGGGACGCCGGGTCCATTCAGTCAGTTTAGAACCAGATTCAATCTGTCTGACTACACCTGTTGATGCTAAAAGTGGCTTCATCTGATTTATGGTTCTGGATTCCACCTCGAACTAAAAGAATTTTAGCTGCATTTCAACATTTGTTATAAATAAAAAAATAAAAGCTTAGATTGGTCAAACCTGATCTGCATCATTTCACAGTAAGAAGTGATGTTCTATGGGATATTTTTGAACCATTTTCTCTGTTAGTAAAAAATAAATATGTATTTATTTTTGGGCCTGTTTAAATTGACTTAAGCTTAAAAAGATAAATATCTAGACTGGTTCAATGTGGACAGAATTAGTCTCTATATAACAAACTATTCACAACTTTTCTTTTAAAACCCATCATCCAGTATTGGCATTAAAGAGCGATTATTTTTTTTTTTATCTCTACAGTACATACAGTCATAGTCATTGAGGCTCATTTGTCAGATTAAAAGTACCTTTTGAAAATAACCAGGTATTAAGCATAGTTTTATTAAACACACATTTCTGTATTCTAAAATGTTTGTTTTATATATTTGTCTGATGTAATATTTTAATTTATAATTATAATTTATAAACTGCTCCTTATGGGGACATTTTATTGGTCCTCATGAGAGGAAATTGTGCTATAGGGTTAGGGGTTATGACGTGACGGTTAAGTTTAGGGTTAGGGATAGAAAATGAATGTAAGTCAATGTAAAGTTCCCACAAGTCAGGAAAACACGACTGTGTGTGTGCGTGTGGACCGTTTTGCTTCCTATTCAGTTACATTACACGGCGCCAAATCACAAAACAAAAAAGTCATTTCTGGCACGTAAAAACAAGTTCGATTCCCATCTAGTCAGACGTTGCAGTCACACTGATCCAGTATAAAAAAATGATGTGCGCGTCTTGTTTCTCATATTCCATAACTCTGCTGAGTAAGAAGCATTACTGTAGATGAGCAGGAGGCTTATTGCTGTGAGGTCATCTGCTCTTAACTTACACGAGAATTCAGCTTCCAACAGGAGGTGTATTGATTTTAATAAGCTGTTCTTGCGCTGTCCGTGGTGCTGAAATAATTACCCATGTACTTCCATCAGTAATATTTCAACTTCTTTCCTCCACAATTGAGTAAAAAATATGAAAATACAGGAGAAAAATTAATTTGTCATGTCTTTTTAACAGCCTCACACTTCGCCACATTTCAATTCAATATTCATTACACACACACACACACACACACACACACACACACACACACACACACACACACACACACACACAAATTAAGCCTTCAATTAAAACCGTGGCTTTCTCGGTATTGCGTTTTAATGATAAATTAAGTGATGCATTCGCTGACGTTCGAGTTTGAGCGTGAGCTGATAAGTTTTGTGCAGATAAACGAGGCGTTTTACGCGCCGCTCTTCCAGCGGAGGGGTGTGGTTAAGTTCCCACTGCGCATCAGGTACCGGTCCCCACGCTATATAACGCCACGGACCGGAGAGGAGAGCAGGACAGGACAGGAGCAACGAGGTGACCGAACCACAGGACAAGTTCAACTGTAAGTTTTCACTCTGTTCACTGATGATTTATTTGCGGAAAGTGTTCTTTTTGCGTGTTGTGTGCTCAATTTACTGTCAGATTAACTACATGCTAGATTCAATTTGAAAGCAAACTCGTATTTCGACTTTTCATTTATTTAGTTTTTTGGTTGATGATGTAAAAAAAAAAAAAAAAGTTGACCCTGGAAGCCTAACCCAAGCCTCACTTCTCAGATGGCCAAATTGCTGAGATCGTGGGTGATGTTCGCGGCTCTGGTCGTCTGCCTGCTGGTGTGTTGGAGCGGCTTCGCGGACGCCTACCCTCCCAAACCGGAGAGACCCGAGAGCAACGCCTCTCCGGAGGAGTGGGCCAAGTACCACACAGCTGTCAGGCATTACATCAACCTCATCACTAGACAAAGGTCAGTCCAGAAGATCAGGGTGTCATTATTTTTTTTAATGTTTTTATTTCATGAAAATGAAGAAAAGCAAAAAATTATTTTAACACCAGTTAGATTCTTTCAAAAAGTACAGATACATTTTATTTTACATTGAAAACCTTCTTCAGTCCCTATAAAACCCACCCAACATCACCACCTCCAACACTACAGAGCCTCTTCTGAAACAAACAAACAAATTATTTATAGCAACCTTTATTATCTTATAGAAATTGTTTTTACTGAAAAATGCTTCTAATTGATTTAGATGAGTAAACAACTGGTTGATAAGAAAAATAACCTTTTTTTCAATGAGCCATATATATTTTCAGGCTGCCTTATTCTGAGATAAACCTGTCTGATCAGTCAGCATATCTGTTTTAATGTCAGCTTAATGCAAAAATAAAATGTTTTTGACAAACAGAATGCAGTTTTGATAATTCAGAGGTTGTGTTTTAAACAACAGAATGATCCATCAAATGTCTGACCAGTTTAAATGCGTAAGTTCATGATCAAAGTGGCCGAGACTCCCTGGCCCGGCCTTAGCCATAACTAAAATCATATCCAAATAATCAACTTTACTTGCTTTGACCGTATGTCCAGATAAGCAATAGAAAACATGTTTAGGAACTGGAAAATAACTATCTTATTGCCTCATGTTGGCCCCAGGCTATGCTTCTCTGGACAAAGAGTCATATCACCCATAACACAATCTCAACTTCCTCTTGGGGAATAAATGACGTCATGTCCTACGATTGCTTCACCTCATCTTGTTTAAAAACCTCCACTAAGAGTTGGGCTTAGTTTCAGAAACAACTGAAACTAACTGCTGGGTTAGTATTTATAAAGTCATGCCATGCATCTAAATTGCGAGGCGTGAAATACTGATGTTGGCCAAGCTGGACGCCTTCAATGCCTCATCACTGGTTCATGCTGGGTGAAAAGACTGAATAAAACCAGAGCGTTTATTTAGCTTCCTGGTTGTGTAATTGTCCTGTGATGGAAGCTGTGTATAGTCTTAGCATTAGCCTCTTTTCCTCTGTAATTAAACTGCCTGGATCTGCCAGTGCAGCCGCCTCACGCCCCAGGCAGACGCACGGTTTGCTCTTCAGCACACAGTCAGAGAAGACCAGTCCACCTGCCAGCCGGTGAACTTGAAAACCCTTATTTTCTTCTCAGATAATTGCACATCTCATTTGTGATTGGACTGCACGAGATTGCCAGGGCATGCACAAAGGCGTCATGGGAGTGTGTGCAGTTTACCCATCTTTGTTCACAGCTTAGTGAGCAAAGTTGGGGGGAAGGGGAAAAAAAAACGTATTCCCCAAGGTTGAAATTTATAAAAGTGTTGATGGGGTCATGCCTCCAGGCTTTGTAAAGCAAAGAGAAGGAGGACATTGGAGACTTTCCCACTGATGTTTGATTGTGGTCATTACAAGCAAGTGTTTGATTTTTCTTTTCTTTCTCTCCAGGTATGGAAAGAGATCTTCCCCTGAGGAGGCAGTAGCCTGGCTGCTGCTGGGCGCAAATTCTGACCAAGACGGCGAGCCACGGTGAGAAAACATGGGGAATTCACCCAAAGAGCAGACACTGATGTTTAGAAATAATGACCATTTTCATGCCTAAAGTCAGTTTAATCTGTCAAGGTAGAAATGCAATATATACAAGGACAGTCTTGTATATATTGAATCATCAATTATTAAAATCAATCAGTAAAACACAATATAAAGGGAAGGGTGTGATTTTATATATACTAGGTATTTTTACAGGGTTTGCCCTATTTTTTTGTCTTGCAGCTCCGACTATGCTGGCACATGGTGAATAAGCCCAGACTGAATCTAACCAGCTACCCAGTTCCCCCAACCCACCAATCAAAACATTTCTCAAGAGAGCACCTGCACTGGCCACTGGAGACAGTCTCAATATTTAATTGTCTAATGTGCATGCAAATCAACGTCTCTCTTTTTCTGTTTGTTTGTTTTCGGACAGTAACTATATGTATCTGTCGATTCTCTAAAATTGTAAATAATTTGTATCTATAAAAGTCTCTTCACAATAAAGATCTAAGTGGAATTTAAAAAAAGTTTGATATGCTCTTTTTTTTTTCAGAGGTGGATTTGTAAGTGTAGTTACATTTTCTACCACTAGATGTCACTATAATCATTTGCCGCGCACATTTGCAAAGCATTTGCAAGTCCGTCTCTTCGGTTTGCGGCTCCTGTATGGGTTCTCGTCGACGCCAGCCGACGGACCTTTAACTTCGCTCAGGTCTACCTGGCTAAACACGCGTTTTGACATCACCGAGGCTTCTCGGGCTTCCCTTTGGAAACCGTACCGGTGCGTAGAGGCGGCCCCTTTGGTCAATGGAGCCGTTAGTAAGGGCACGCGCGCCGTTGTAGGCAAGGTAAAGATAGCTGTGTATGTGTGTGTGCGTGTGTTGTGAGGGGGGCTGCTGCTGAAGTGACGGCACACAAGCTCCGCTGCGCCTCAGCAACTGACAGACGACCATCGGTGAACGCTCTGACCGTCCTGCTGCATCTCAAAGGCGGGAAAAGTCCGGATACAGGTGCCCGGGGGGCAGGCAGGTGAGCGCATCAGCACGTCGCTCTTCTGCCATGGCTGAACGTCGTGCATAGTTTATATCAGTGGGTAGCCCTCATACGGGTTCACAAGCTAAGGCTTTCCTCTTTGTTGCTCAGCATGTGGTACATACACTTTGTTGTTTGCTAATTCAACTATTGACGTCATTTGTTGGCTCTTTGAGGGTCCGCGTAGAGAAATCCCATTACCACCCATCAGAATCATTTACTGTCCAATCTCAGGACTGCATGTCGAGGTTAAGAACGTTCCGCACGCGACAGACTCGTGCGCCTTATTTTCTCCCAGTCGGTAGACACTACTTCTGATATAATGCTAACCGAGTTGGCCTCCCTGTGTGTTTGCACCTGCGCAACAGTCGGCGAAATGAATGCAGACTGTGTTTCATTTCCATATTGACAAAGAACGGATGGACGTCATGCACCTGTTCGAAGCCATTGCGCATGCCCACACATTCTGAGAAGGTTGCTGAGGTGTCCGAGCGCGCGGAGCAACAGAAGGGCACGTGCTGCTGTGATGAGAATGTAGTATGATATATGTAGAAAAGCTATACGTGAAAATATGCAGGTTTATTTCTATTGTAATGACATGAGTTAAACATGGATATGAGCATATACAAATTAATATGTAGTCAATCTAACAAAACAAAACAAACCAGAATTTTATATGTTTAAAAGATAGACTGAGAAGTCATCACAGTCGTGGATGTGCATTAATATCATGATACTTTAGGCGTTTTAAAGCCTTATCAAAATGAAGGGTTTAAAAAATAAAATCAAGTGGACAAATTTTAATTTATTGGGGATATAATAAACTGTGTTTATTATTCTCTATCAAAAATATACATTCCGGCTCAAATATATAGATACATCACCAGTAATATTTGGATTATGCATTTCCTATATTTCTGATTCTGAAATATTATGAATTATCGCTACTCTTACTTGGGTAACATTTCTGGCTCTTTTTCCCACTGTGAGATTCTTCACTGAATGAACAAACCTGTTTAAACCAAAAATGCACCTGATACAAACAACTACAGTATAGATGAGACTTCTGTTGTGCCATTTAAATATCAAGTCAATTTACAAGAATACATATCACCACTGTAAGTATTTTACCCTGTTCTAATACATACAGCTCTGGAAAGCCATAAGGACCACTTAAAATTATTGATTTAAAGCAGAACTCACAATTTCATCAAGAAGGTTCTGTCTCAGGAGTCAGGTAAAATATGTTACATCTATTAGTTTAATAAGAAAATAAATATTCAACCAAATTTTTGTTTTGCTAACAATTTGTTGATTTTTAGCAACAATGATTTATTAAAAAACCATAACACTAAGAAACAATAATAGTTATTCTGATAAATGGCAGTTCTGTAACCAAAAATCGCTCAAAAAGGTTAGATTTAAATCACTCAGTTTATGTCAGTACAGTATATAAATAAATGTCCAAAAATGTCAGTTTGCTTTAATCAAACTAATGTAGACACAATAGGGTCCGTAACCTCAAATAAACAAAGTCCTGAAAATATCCCCCCATTTCAATCCAAAGTCCCAATCCAAAATGAAAAAAAAAAAAAAAAATCCCCCCCAAAAAGATGAGAAAAAATAGTGGTACCACCAAAAATCTGCAAAAAGGAAAATAAATTCCAGATCTCATCGGGAGTATCTTTCTTTCCCCTCAGTGGCGTCCTCTCGCACTGAGTGGCGTTTCCTGGGTGCAAGATTCCGATCCAGCTTCCAAACGCACGATCTGTGGCGCTGGGGCGAACTCTGACTGGCGTTTATGTCTTTTCTTTCATTTTTTTTATTTGTTTCAAACATTCATAAAGGCATATCTCCTGCTGCACAGATATGACAGTGTCATATCTGTGCAGCACACACACACACACACACACACACACACACACACACACACACACACACACACACACACACACACACACACATACACACAAACACACACACACCTTTTTATCTGGTTATCACAACCACGTCTAAAGCCAGCTTGATGCTGCCCAAAAATCAGTTTTAAACAGTGGAAACTTAGGATAATTCAACAATCAGTTGAAACTGCTCTAAAGAAACAGTATGCTTACTTTTAATTTATTTAGTCAAATATTGTGATTATGTTACAAGTTTCTTTGATTTTGCTCTTTGTAGGTATATGTTTGAGTAAAATGAACATTGTTCTTTTATTCTATAAACTACTGACATTATGTCTCTGAAATTCCAAGCAAAAAATTTTGTATTTATTTGCAGAAACTGAGAATTGATCAAAATAACGAAAAAGATGCAGTGCTTTCAGACCTCAAATAATGCAGAGAAAACAAGTTCATATTCATTTAGAAACAACAATAATAATATTTAAACTCAGGAAGAGTTCAGAAATTAATATTTGGTAGAATAATAAAGTGGTTCAGTGCAGTGGTCTGTTATTTAGTTCTGCAGCTGTATACATTACCTAGTGTAAGCATTGGTTTCATAAGTTTTATGTTGAAAACAAAAAAGATTTGGAAACAAAAAATTCTGTCTAATTTTATTTCACAATTTTATTTATTTATTTATTTTTTCAGTTTAGTTCCTAAAATATCAGAACTCACACATAATGTCATCAGACAGATTTTGTCTGATTACATTGTTTTAATATAATATTATTGTTATTATCTATAGTTATTTTTATTTTTTTCCTAAAAATATTCCAGTTATTCAGTATGTAAGTAAACTTTTTACCACATAAATTTTCTTTTACACTTACTTGAGTAATTTCTTGGACAGATACTTTCACTTTTACTTTATGAAATATAATATAAGTGCTACTCTTGCGTGAATGTAATTTTATAGATACTCTACCCATCACTGCATAAATTGTCCCTTAACAAGTTGCTAAGATACCGCACACTTTTGCAGGTTATGATGATGGATCTGACAAATCAGACCTTAAATTGTTTTCCTTTGAAGCATAATGCACACATTTTCAGTTCCTTTCTACTTCTAATATCACCCTGCTTCCTCCATCACAAAATAACTTTTGATGTGTGTTTGGGATAATTGTCCTTTTAGAACACAAATCCATCTGAGCTTTAACAGGCTGGATGTTATCTGAGGTAAAGTTGATTCAGAATTCCACCGACTTTGTTCAACGCGGCGTCACAATGGCCACAAAAAAGACCCTGACATGAGCAGCCTCTTCTTTTTGTGTGTTTGTTTCATTTATTCTAGAGACAGAATATCTAGTAGAGTTCAGAAAAAAAAATCACATAAAAGTTTGATTTACATTTCCTGAGAGAAATAAGTTGTTGGCCCCCTGCTGTTACTCACCCATTCAGCACACAGATTACAATCAGTCAGTTAATTACAAATCTCAGGATTTAACTCCACTCATTTCATCCCACCTTAGAACAAATTAACAATGCCTCTAATTTGTAACTGTGTTTATTATTGAATAGCAGATGTAGTTAGCTTTTTTCACTCCCAAGTTAGATTCGAAAAAACAGTTAGAGCATTATATGGCCCTGCTATATGAAACCTACTTTCCAAGATATTTTTATTAGAAACATATGCACACAATATTTTAATCTAGACCTGGTTTCTGTGAAGTGTGTGATTCTAGATGTGTAACACAGACACATGGTATTATTAAAGAATATTATGATATTGAATGAGTTCTGCAAAATTATAGCTCTAAAAAAATCTCTACAGGATGTAAAATCAAATAAAAACCCCTTCATTTGATTGTTTTAATTTTTTTTTTAATGTTGAATCTTAGTCACAGAGGCCTCGTTTCAGAGCTGTTCACTGAGATGAAAGAAACCTCTTCACCCTATCAGCTTGTTCCCTTTAGTAATCCAGGGATTTGCAGTATATTTTGGAGCCTTTGACAGCTCTGGGGGTTGGAGTTAAGATCATCACGCCTGGATGTACCTGGACAGAAACATTTCAGGTCCCGGCAGTTCCTTAAAAATTTAAGAGCTCTGCTTCCTCTAGTCTTTGAAAATATATCCTTCAGTCAAAAAAAAAAGAAAAAAAAAAAGATTTATTTCACACCTTTTCTTCCCACCAGAGCATTACATTTAATAATTTCATATGAAAATGGCAGAGTGACAAAGTCACACATTCAGAAAGATTGAAAGAGCAGACCATATGCAGCAAATTAGTAGATTTTTATTTAACACAAGCAGTTATTTGTTGGCAAATATCTGGTAGTTTTATTGAAGTGCTGCAGGTGCCTCACCATGTCAGCACTTAGTTTCAATGAGTGAGTCATTACAGCATCAAGGAGAGTTTCTGATCTGCTGTGTGTTTCTTAGAGTAGCGTTTTAGTTCAAGGTTCAGATCATGTTCCTTTTCATGAGAAATGTTAGTAGCAGCAAGGGCTGAAGCCAAGATGGGGACAGGGGCTATAAAGCTTAGGGCCCCCATACAACTACACACCCACCTGCTTGTTTATTTTCGAAAAACTTTTCATATATGTTGAGTCTACCTGAAAAAGCTTTAAATAAAGCAAAACTATATTGGGGCTGTAACGATTCCTTGAATGATTCGAGGACCTCAATTATTAAAATTCCTCCAGGAAAATTGATCTGCCCCAAAGCTTTGTTAAATTATGTTTTATTATTTAGCGCACCGTGTTCTGGTCAGGTCATTATTTGCGTTGCGCAGCGCTGTTACTTCTGCCTATGAGTTGTTGCTGAGTGGTAGCAGCATAACGTCCAATTCAAGTTCGGTCTGGGAGGATTTTATTAATTGATGATAATATCCGGGGTTTTATCATTTTTTTGGGGGACCAGTAAGCATCCTTAAATTGACTGGCTCGATCCTTGGTGTACGGCAGCTTTTCTCCTTCCCAAGCTGCTGCCTGGTAGCGCTGAAGAGTGACTTGTTAAAAAAATTAACAAACTTAATCCCATTGTTGAATGTAAACACATATGCTTTTCAAAGGAGTAAACATCAGATGTTAGTTATTGTAGATCCAAAACTTATAAATAATTTTGCACCTTTGCTGCATTATATGAAAGTCAGTTTTCAGTTTGTTTAGGGCTTGATTGAACAAATTTATTCTCAGTGTAAGGTCATGATTTGGCTGATTTTTTTCCAAATGCTTGCTGTATTTAGCCAAGTTTAATAAATTAAATAAAAGCTGATTTGGGGGCAGCAAAGTCAGATTTTCAGTCAGAATTTCTGGTGGACGTGTTTCCACTCATTATAAAAGCTGAGTTATAACAAGATGAATACTTTGTGTTGTGCGTTACATTTTCCAGTGCAATAAATTTATGTTGTAATAATTCTACCTTGATTAAAAAGAATAAAAAGGTCTCCATTTACATCAGCCACCTTTTTTTAGACATACCACATTTGTACTGTTGTTGAACTCAGTCCAAATGGAACAGAAGCAGAAGTTCAGTCAATCAGTAACATGATCAGTTGTTTTATTATTTTCATTCGTCGTCATGCTGCTGCCTGTATTAGGAAACCTTTCAAGAGACTGATGTCCACCTAAAACAGACCCAGTGATGGCCATGCTTTGTTGATGCTTGTTTCCCTTTAAAGCCACAGTTATGTTGAGGTTTTCTTCTCCGAGCTTTTCAGATCCTTTTACTGGTTCTTAGCAAAACAGCTCAAGTTCAGCCAGATTACAGGAAGAGCATCTGTGAACAGCAGGTTTCAAGTCTCGCCACAGATTCTTAAATGGATGCTGGATGTTGACTGTGTCCATTCTAATATAAAGGCATGCTTTCTTCTATTGTAGCTCTGACTGTCTGTCTGACTGCTTTTGTTGGTTTCCCAGCTTAAAGCTGAAACTGGTCCAGTTTTATGTCATTTTTTAGCGTCTATCTGTATTTTGCTTCCATCAACTTCACATAAACATTCCTGTTGTGATGTTCCCATGTTCTACCATGGCTGATGGACGGTGTTAGATTTAGAGATGCAAACATTTCAGTGTTTAATGACTTGACTTGATTCAGAAACAACTTTTAATTCAGAAATGATTTTGGATTCAGAAACCAATTTTTCTATTCAAGCAGTCAAGAAATTCTGTTTAAATTATGTGACTGATGAGGAGAAGTCAGTGTAAACAAATAGTACATTTATTTAAAACTATTCTATAAGGTTGCATACTGTATCAAACAGTTTATATTTAAATATAAATAGGTTTGTGCATAATTTACCAGTGTCAGGTTAGCTTAGCAGTCTGGCTATTTTTCAAAATAGAATTTTACAAAAAATTAAGCAGATTTTTGAGTTTTTTGATTTTATTTTTTTTTCAAAATTCCTAAAAATAGGAATTGCAATTCTCTATAGAAGCATTTTTTTTCTGCACTTTTACCGGACACCACTTTAAAAAAAAAACAGGAGGAGGACTACAGCACAGGGCATTCTGAGTAAATACAACCTAAACAAACGCTCGTGTCCAGCGCTAACAGGAAATATTTGCCAAAGGCAACGGAGAAGTCCTTCAACCAATAAAATATGATGCTACTCCATTTCTGTTTATTGTGCAGAATAAAATTGAAGTTAAGAATAACATACTACAGAGTAAGGACTAAATTTTATGTAACATGTATTTAATGATGGTGTAAATAATGAATATTGTTAGGCAGTTTTTAAGTTAATAAACATTTTTAGTTTGTTCCTCGTGTATCCGAAAGCTTAGCCAGTAGTTCATCATTTACAGTTATATTTTCAAGCCACAGTAAGGTTAGCTTAGTTAAAATTCACCAGCTACTCACTTTCCATTCTGTTGATGGCTGCCACCGAGCAGCAGCTCACTGTGTGCATTCATTTGCATGCGTAAAGCACCTTTTATTTTGAAATCACTGAACCGTGGAGCAATCATCCTTTCAATTATTTATTCTCTCCGTGTGCTGCGTCCCGTTCGGGGTCGTAGGGTCGGGCGGTCGGTCGGAGGCTGTCGCAGACGTCTTCGGAGAGAGAAAGGTTGCATTCAGGAACGACTGTCTGGCCATCACAGGGTCAGAACGCAGACAAAGGAGAAAAATAAGATGCAAAGAAAGAAACCTTTATTTTCTATGTCCGTTTATTGTTAACTGTACCAGGAGAAAATATAAAGTTTCCCAACACACATATATGTATAATATTTGCAAATAAAAAAACACACCATATCTGAAACCATAAATAAAATGGATTATGATGACTGTAAACAAAAAATACTCATCATCAGATTGGAAATTGAGTTCATTTTAATAAATCATACGATTTTCGTTTGTAACCCCCCCCCCCGCCCCCCCCAAAAAAACAAAAAAACAAATTCTTCCCACTTCACAATTATGAACCACATTGTGTTGGTCTATCACAGAAGATCCATAGAAAATCCATTAAGGGGCTAGTATTATTTGTTTTCCAGGCACATTGTGTCATGTCATCCCACAATCAAGTAACTATGTTAATGTCAGTTGTTATTAACATGCTATGTATATCAAACATGACTTAAAAGAAATTTTAATTTGTAATTTGAAGTTGAGCATCTGTCTCTTTAAGAAACTCCTGCTCTATTTGGAGCTCTGCCTCCAGAAAGTCATCACAACATGGCTCCTCTATTAACCCTTAAACAATGTTTTTACCAGCGTTTCACTGAGAAGTAGCTCCTTTAGTGAGCTCAGCAGATGAGCAGTTCTACCAGGTGTTTGCTAATTACTTGTGGCTAGTCTGCAGGAGTGAGTGGAGGAGTAAAAGGGAAGGGATGCAGACAAGAGAAATAATCAAAGCAACACTCCAGGTATATTTCTAAAGGAGTATCATTATAATATAATGTAAAGCTAAAAAACATTGATTTAATTGTGACTAATTGGACAATTGGAGGGTTGTGAATATTTTTGCAGTACAATGGAGTTCAGTGAAAAGTATTATTTTGTGTTTTTTTAAAATTCAAATTGCTTTTGGATTTGCATGTTAAATATTTAATAATTTTAAAATGTTCTTATTGAGCAACATGAACAAATAATTGGACTGAAATATTGGCCTCTGACCTGTACCTACAAGCTATCTCACAAATATTCAGATTGAAAGGAGCATCATATTATTAGGACCAGCTCACAACTTATTATTATTTTACGCATTTTCCCTTGTTGCCATGGCAAAGCGCCGGGGAAGGGGAGGGTGGGGAGGAGACAGCGAGCTCCTCCGTGGTTGTCTTGGATACGGTGGTTTTTCCATGTAAAGAAATGAGACGAGATGAACCTGTGGGAGCGCGGCGCTATTTTTAGGCTTGACGCCAGCATGCATGTGTGGATTAGGGCTCGTTTGGTTGCTGGTGCACGTGCGCTCCTGCGTGTAATGTGGCCGCAGAGTGAGGATGGCTGAAGGCGTTTTGTTTTCTTCTTTTTTTTTCTTTTTTTTTGGACGCCTGGCATATAAACACCTGAGCCACGGCTTGTGTGTCGTGGCCCCGGGACAAAGATGAGGAAGAAGGCTTTATTTGGACTTTGTTTGTCTCACATGTCTGCCTTCTCTACCTTCAGGGGCCTTGCTGAATAACAACAAGCACAATGAAGCAATTCAGCAATTCAGCAGACTTAATACTGACAGTATCAAACGTTCCGTTGAGACTGGTTATTGGTTATGTAATATTTGGATGATACCAGGTGTCCTAAAAATGGCCGCGGATATAATTTTAGATCTGTGAGCGTCCACATGACAGAAAGCCGGCACACAAAGCCGGCCTTTTGTTTTGACAGTCCGTGTGGAGATGATAGCAGGTCTGTGACTGTGATGTCACGGCTGCTGTGCTACTGAGCCGATCTCTTCTCTGCCATATGTGAAAGCGTGTGTGTGTGTGTGTGTGTGAAGGAAATCCAATGCAAGAGCAAAGACAGTTTGGATTCCCAGGATATATATCGCTCAATACCAAATCTGAGCACAATACAATGGATTATACTGTGTTTTAGGAACACAAACAGCATTTTCTTTAAGAAAGTGCAAATTGCTAAGATAATTCCACCATCTTTGACTTGTGTCCAATTCTTCCCAGACTGACATGAAAGAGGAGCGAAGCTGATGGAGATCCTGACCCACATGACCTTCTCCCAACCCCCTGGTGTGTCAGAGCAGCCCCAAAGGATGGCCGAGCGCTGCTGCAGTAGCTCTGATTATTTTTAATGAGCTCTGTCGTTTCGCATTGCAAACACAGGATGGCCTGGATCAGCCCCGGAGGACCGCTGTGTGCTGTGAAGGACGGCTTGGTTAAAAGTCCAGCCATGCAATGCCGGAATCAGGCGCATATCACTGCTTGGATGATAATTTTATAGACATTGTAAATGGTTATTTTAGCAAGCAAAATAAAAGTGACAATGATATTAGAAAAAGGTGATATTAGAAATATTTGGTAGAGTTGCTGTTTTATTCTCTCACTGATTTCTGCAAACACGTATCCAAACATCTTAGAGGCAAATAACAGGATCCCAGTGACCTTATGCTTTGTTTTGTGTATTTTAGTTGCAGTCAAGGACGTGTTGTGCAATGAACAGCAGATCTTGAAACTATCAACTGTAGATTTATAACAAATTAAATCAAACTGGAGCACAGAACAGGACGCTTTAATCTACATAATTGTTCCTGTTGCCAGAAAATTAGTATATTTTTTTATGTGCAGAGAAGATTTCATGTTAACCAAATATTTTCTGTCTTTGACCATTTTTTTAAATGGTGACGGAAAAATCTTAAGGCCATCCGTCATTTTAAAAGATTGCAGTTCATAGTCTTGAGCACTTGGATGCAGACATTTTCAACTTTATCCACAGAGCACAACAAAATCAATCAGTCAATTTAAAAAAAAATAAAAGATTTCCACCTTCTTGCTACCCGGGAGCCGACAGCGTGTTGAAGAGTTCTGGACAGGAAGCTTTGGAGCGCATCTGGTGGAGTGGAACCCTTGCTGTGGGTTTTCCTCTGCTGAAGTGAGGGCTTTGTGGGATCAGGAAACGCTTCAGAGAGTCTTTGTTGACATCTGATCACTTCACTTGGAGAAATGTTCCTTGATTTCAAAACTTTGGCTGAAGAGGTGCTTCTGCTGCCGAGCACAGATTCATTTTTCAGATCAACATCAACCTTGAGACATTTGGTTACGCACAAGCAGGTGAACCATTTATAACTTAAGTGCAATTGTTTAATCTTTTTGTTCATATGTAGTTATTGGGGCCACAGTCAGTGGTTTTTGTCACTAGTTGTGTTTCCATTGACCATAAAATTGTACAATTTGACATATCGTAAATAAATTTGCTTAATAGGAACACACCAAGTTTGAAAAAACTTTTTTTTGATAAAACGTTTTGGCGCTAGGCCGTATCAAATTGGTTTGTTTTGCAAAACTGCAAAGGAAACACCTTTACTGCATCACGAGTCATATGATGAACAACCAGTGTTAGCACTGAAAACCATGAAGAAGAAAATGGCTGAAAGCAGCTAGAGCATCATGGTGCAGCGCGTTTTAAAAAAAAATTATCATGTGAACAAATGCATTCACGTGCGATTTTTAATTACATTTCAAGAATGTAGGAAATGAAAACACAGCAATTCCAAGATTGTTACATACATAAAAAATAATTGTAATATTTTGGCCTTTGGGAAATAGTAATGATTGTGGTAATTCTTTCTGATCTAAAACATGAAATGTTTATTCTTATTTAATGTCAGACAATAAAAAGAAAACCATTGGCCTTTTTTAAATGATGAATGTAAACGTGGTTTTATCTGCAGTGTTACATTTTTAGCTATCCATATCTTAAACGAACAGTTGTCCAAGTTCACCATATCTGTTGTTTTTCTTCTCTGTGACGTCTCAACCTCTGAAGATGATGATTTGCTTGTGTCTATGAATATAGACAGTGACCCTGTGGTGACTGCTCTGTTTTGGCCGCATTATTGTTGGTTTTACAGGGTAACTATGGCTATGGCAACTGGGATCCAGTATCCTTGGATACAGTGGTATCTTCCCCATCAGCCGCACTCTTTTCTTCCTCCATATTGTTCTCTCCTCTTCATTTTTTCTTAAACAACCAGTGCCTTCTTTCATACAGCCAGTCTGATATTCACTGAAGTTGTTTTGAACAAGCGAACAAATCGTCTGCTGTTAGATATGGGAATACTTCCAGGTTTTAGATTCTGGAGTTGAAGGCATGTTGTGAAGCTGCTTCCTCATCTACTTTCATTTGAGTAAATATGTTGAGGCAGCAGGATTCTGTGATTTTAAATTTCTTCTTGTGATCATGTTTTCATCAGGCTGTAATATGTGCTGTAACAATGAATAATTATTAGTGGTGGGACTCGATTAGATTTTTTTTTTTTTAGCTAAATGCAGGCATAGTAATTAATTTAATGCAATCAACTGACAAAAAAGCAACTTCAACTCAAAAACATTTTTGCTGCTAAATTCTAGTATAAACAGACATGAGCTCATCAACAAAGATATTTGTTCTTAATCTGTTATTTAGGTTATTCAACCATCAGATTGGTGCAATGTGCTATTATGTATATTTAGTTTTCAAGTGTTTCAGGAACTTCTGATAATTCATGAAACTTCTTTAGAAATCTGGACTGTGGACGCTAACATTAGCATTGGGGACATCTGTGCTGCTGCTAAGTGTTTAGCATTAAGATGCTATTTTAAGTTTGAATAGCTTTGCTGATAAACTATCTCCTTTTAGCACAATTTAAACACAACAGTAGTCTTTTCCAGCATCCAGTCAGATTGTTTTATGAAGCAAAATTTAGCCACTTGTAGGTCAATAGAAGGAGCTTTATCATCCATTGCTGCTGATAACAGATGTTGCTTGTGCATCAGATTTATGGGTGTATCAGAAACACACAAATAAAATAGTTCCAGCTTGGGACTTTTGTATGTAAAAAGAAATTCGATTAATTTCGTAAAAAAAATTTAATGCATTATAATCTATGTAATTAATTAACCAATGTTAATACGTTAAAGTCTCGACCCAATGATCATAATTTGTAATTGATTATTTAAAAAAAAGATTAGTGGCATTTTAATTTTCTTTTGGTCAAACTAACAAGTCAGGGTGCCATCTGTTTATCATGAGTTACGCAACATTCACTCTCTATCAGGTACCTTTCTGATAATACCAGTTTTACAGAGCAATATGTGAAGGAATGAATCTGCATGTTCCCAGTGTTGTACACTGTTCCCAAACACTGCACAAATACACAGAATAAGCACAAACAACTTCTCTCCAAACCATGAGAATTTATCAACACACTAACCTAACCTAAGCTAGCAACACACATCTATGACTTTGAACCAAATTAATAATAAAACAAACTAATAATAAACTAATGACAAAAGGTAGAAAATTATGATGAAAGATAAAAAAAGATGCTTTCCATCCAGTCTGTAGGAGTTGAGCTTATTTTGTGTAATAGTTTCATTGTGTAGACATGCAAATCCTATGGATACCCCAAAATGCTTCCAGCTGTATTTACAGTGAAAGGTGGCTCTGCACCTTTACAAACTGTGATTGTAAATGTTCACCAAACACAACTAAAATTCAGATTTTGATTTATGAAAAGTGTCATGAATCATATCTTGGTGTTCAACTGACACTTAACCGTACACTAACGTTTGTGACTGGAATTAAGTTTTTCCACACTTGTTAAAGAGTTTTCCTAGATGTCAGTAAACAGAAGAATCTTCTTTAGACACACAGATCTTAAATTGAATGCTTATTTATCTCTGCCCGAGGCTCTGCCTTTCCTTTCATTTAACCTGAATTTTAAAGAGCTCTCCATTGACACATACTGAATCTTTCATTGTCTTGTTGTTGGAGATTCTCATTTTGTCTTGCAGCCTGATGGTAAATGGAGCAATTAGAGCTAACAGACATCCTTGCTGAGCTAATGTTAGCCAGCCTTCCCACTCATTCACCCGCTTGCTAGGTCTTTCCAACTGCTGTCTAATTGTATTCCCAGCGGATGTGACGGCTAAAACCAGACGCCTCCAGAGCAACTGGCTGCTCTATTCATAGGCCATAATAAAGCTCCCTGTCATGTGCCGGAGTTATTTCAGATTACATTGGAAATAGTGTGATTGCTGTTTGTTTTCTTTCATCCTTCTGTCATTGGATTTCTAATAGTGTCTGACAATAACCGTTTCTTCTTTTTTATTGCAGTTGATCTAAGAAGTTGTGTGAAGGATAACAGAAAGAGCCAGACTTCAAAATGCCTGTGGCAACATCCAGTTCGGACTCCGGTAACTATCTTGTTCTCTCTGTAGCTATCGGGTCTGTGTGTGTGTGTGTGTGTGTGTGTGTGCGCGTGCGTGTGCGTGTGTGTGAAGGAGATACTAGGAGGTTTGATACGCTTTGTGGTTGATCCCTCCTCTCAGGACGTGTATCTAATCTTCTGACTTTTAATATGACTTAATGAGGTGGCTAATGGAGCACTGAAACCCCTGCTCAGATCAGTCATGCCTTGAAGGATTTGCTGTCTTATAGGTTGAAGCTCTCAACTATGATTCAGGGCAAAAGGACTCAAAGCTGCAGTATGTAATGTTTGCAAAAGTATGCTACTATTGTGATCTGCAAAAATGCACCGCTCCTGGTCAAAAACAACCAATCAGAGCCAGGAGGCGGGACTTAGCTCTGTCAGTCAACTTCCTGTATGCTGTCCAGTCATTGGTGGCTATGCTAACTAGCATTAGCATTTACGGCATGTTGTGTGAGTGATTGACAGCGCTAAGACCCTCCTCCTCGTGCCTCTGATTGGTTGTTTCTGACTGAGTAAAGTAGTTTTGCAGTTAGTTCTATGAGCACTGGGAGAAGGGCAGAGTACCTCGATTTTTAAAACATTTTTTTGTCTCACATTACACTGTTACGAGATAGTGGTAATTTTAATAAATATGTAAAAAAAAACTAGAATTTTTTGTTTTAAATAAAAGTTACATACTGCAGCTTTAAGACTTTCCATTACAACTGAAAACTAACCAACAGTATGCTGCTGGGCGTCCGCAAAATGAGCGCGCTATATATATATATTTTATAAAACAATCTGCTTCAGAGAGCCTTACAGGATGGAGACATTAAATTCCAGAAGTCATCTGCTGGAGAGACAGAGTGCCAGGGAAGGAGTTTTACTGCCAGTAAAGCTGTGTGTGGAGTAAACTGTCAGTCTTGATTTGTACACGAAGTGCACTGCTCATACTGCATGACTGGCATTTTTAGTAACACACTGTAAATTATTTCTCCATTTCCGTTTATGTCAAGTTGCAAGTCAGACATGTAGAATGACTCCAGCAGGGTTAGAAGAACATGTTTTACTAAGCGGTTTAAATGTTCTGTTCGTTGAAAAGGGAACACCGTGTCCGCTCTGGCGTTGTTTTGATGCACTTCTGGAGTGTCACAAAGTGCATTTTCATTAATTGTAGCATTCATATTTATTTATTTTTTTAACAAATATCTTGTATTGATGAAGGGAGAGCCTGAACGCTGCACACAGCCCTCTCCAGCACATCCCATAGACTCTTAAAGGAACTATGATCTGTATTCTGTGTCTCGTTGGAGCACCATATCATAGTAATTATCCAATAGAAGACTTGTGCCTACTTGCTGAGTTAAATCCAGGTGAAGATTTTGTTTTTGGCCAGTCAACATATAATTTTAACTGGGAAAAATTTATACTTTTATAGAACTGCTAGTGACACACTGATCAAGTTTGTTTAATTTTCATGGAATAAGTTTGAACTGATGAGAGATTCTGATGCTATGCTATGCTAATAAAAAAATAAAGTTCTATATAATGCCTTTAATGTACTAGTATTTAGTCACAAACTTAAAATTTAAATGTAGAAAAAACTTTTTATTTAAAACAGACAATTTTCTCCCACTGTTACTAAAATAATCAATATTTACTATTACATAGTTGTAATGAACTGTACTTTGGAGTAAACACACTTAATGCACTGAATATTACACCTCTTGGCTGGTTTGCTCTTTATCAAGTAGTTCTGGGAGTCTCACATACTAACAGTGTTGGTAGCCTGCAGCCCGCAGCTTGACAGTTATTTCACTTATAGCTTGGACTTGACTGTACAGTACATGGACCAAGGCTTTTTGTTTTGTTTTAAGACACCAAACTATAAATGGTGTTTTAGCATTTTACCATGTCGATTTGTATGATGTTATCATGTGTATAAAGGTCACATTTAAAACCTTGCTTTATTTAAACAAAATTCTTCTATCAGCCCAGGAGCAAACAGCTAAAAAACTCCTAATAACCGCAGCCCAATCAAGTCTGTTCAGCTGCTCCTGCCTGCAGCTCAGAACCTTTAAAGGAACCCAATCAGCATTCACTGAGGTAAATGCAGCGTTTTCATGATTTCAGCAGTCCAATCTCGGTGGAGCCACAGCTTACCTTTTCTCTGTTAACACATCTACCAACCACTGACAAGGTTACTGTGCTGAATGAAGGGTAATACAGTTCAAATCAATGGAGCTTTATACCAGTGCATAGAAATTACTTCTTTTTAACCTGATTGCTCTTTAAATCACAATTTTAAACAATTTGAGCCTATTTTGTGATGGATTCAAATCAGCCCTGTTTGGTCCCCTTCAATCAAACTCCAGTCCGTTTGACCAGAAAGTCCGGTTTGTTTGGGAAGGTGTGAATTCGCAGTCAGACCAAAAACTCGAACTCTAATCCACCTGAAAACCTCGGCCTCGGTTCGGATGAAGTGAACTCTGGTAATGTGAATACATATGTGAAAGCCAAGCGGACCTGAAACTGTTCCAAAAGCAGCAAGTGAACTATAGCATAGGGCATTCTGGGTAAATACAACCAAAACAAATCCTAGAGTCTAGCGCCAGCAGGAAATATTGCTTGTGATCTTTTACCAAAGACAAACAAGGAATCCTAGAGCTGCTCAAATCTGACATTACTCCATTTTTGCTTCCATTTTGTGAAGAAGGAAGTTGGGTCCGTTTCATCTTCGGAGGGTTTCCTTCAGTCTGTTTGGATTTATAGTCAAAACCAGGAGTGGTGGGATTGTGATGTGATGCACAAAAATAGACTTCTTTTACAAGTTTAGAATTGTAATTTTCAGCCAATTTTTATGTCTAATTTTTCTACTGGCTTCTACTGGGCAGAATTATGATGCACTCCACGTCAATGACGCAAACGTTGGATGAAATGTGACATGACCGTTCAGACTACAGACACTTTGAAAGCTATCTGGCACATATCTGATTTAGAAGTGGTACAAGTCTGATTTTTTGGGGAGTGCAAAGGTCGCAATTGGGTCATTCAGACTGCCATGAAAAAGTCGCATTTGCCTGGCGTGTGAATGTAGCCATAGACAGACAGAATCGGACATAGAACGGTTACCTACTGCATTGGGAGTTAGTAACCATAACAACAGGGTGGTTTTTACAGGTTTGGCATGTTTGTCTTTCTTTGTTGTTGTCAACTTCTGAGAACCTGTAGTAGAACATCAGAACTGTTCTAGAACAATGCCTGGCTGTACTTCTTCTGCTAATGCTATTGCCACATATGGGCACTCAATGGGTTTCTCAAAGTTTCTGTCAGCATTTCTATTTTGTCATCTATGCGAATTTAGAAGGAACAATTGATCATGTTAAGAAGAAAAAATACAGTCCTTAAAGGGGCAGTACCATGTGTTTTCCAGCCACATAGTGCCACTTTATAGCAAAATAAAGTAGCTTTGTTACCTTCAGTTGTTATAAAGATGCTGTACTTATCAAATACGAATTAAAAGAAATTTGACTTTAAAATGTAATGCCTTGAAATTGGGCCTCTGTCTCTTTAAAAACTCCTGCTCTTTCTGAAACTCCGCCTTCAGGAAGTCATCATAACATGGCTCCTCTAGTAACCTTTTAACAATGTTTTTACTAGTGTTGCACTGAGAAGTACCTTGTATAAGGAGCTCAACAGATACACAGTATGCTAATTGCTTCTGGCTAGTCTGAAGGAGCTGAGTGGAGGAGCTGCAGGATTGGGCTGCTCTGTGAGGTGGAAGTTTTAAAGCTTGAAAACGGCAGCTCAGAGGAGGAGCTTTGGTCCCATCAAGTTACAGCTGAATGGTTGCCATGGGACATTAAAGGATTTTTCTCACATGCTCGAAAGAATCAAGGAAACACGCCAAGTATGTTTTTGATGAGAGAATAATATTATAGCAAGATGTAAAGCTCCAAAAAGTAGATTTTACATGTTTCTGCTACTTTAAAAATGTCATGAGTAGTTCATATGGGATCTAAATCCCTGCTAAGCATGATTTTAAAACATTTTATAGGGGTGCTTTAGTTATTTCAGCACAGAATCCAACACATTAATAAATAGCTATGAAAGATTTACTGTCCCACTGGGATGGCTGGTTTGGGATTACTGTTATTTCCTCAGTTGAACTAGAAGTATTATCTAGGGAGAAGGACGCCTGCGGATCTTTGGTCTGGTCTGGAAGCCATCTTGCTCCTGGTTTCTGACATGAATGGATGGATCAGGAACCTCCATATATCCAGTTTACTTCAGACCAAATGGCAGTGAAAAAAGCCAGATACAGTAGATTTTCTATGTATTGGTTTCATGTGATTCAGGTTCTTAGTGCCTAAAATGCAGAACATTAGCTGATGCACAGTCTACACCTCCTTCCTCCTTGCCCCAATCCTCTGCGGATCTTTTCCTTAGTTGACCCCTGCAGAGAAAACTGGACAGAAAATTCTCCTGCCTCCCTCCCTTCCTCTTCCTCTAGAAGGCACCATGCTTCCTTCTCTCTGCTCCTCCTCCTCTCTCTTTACTCACCCATCCCTGCGCCGTCCCTTTTCATTCATGCAGAAGAGGAGCCTCTCAGCCTAGGCGCAGCATCTACACATTCATGTTGAGAGCAGGTAGGGGAGGATGTAGAGAGAGCGAGGATCTGTTCTGGACGGAAGAGGTGAGGATCGGTGACAGAAAGACAAAGGGGGAGATCTTACCCGGGTATCGGGCGTGTTGCTGGGAGTGCGTGCCCCGTGAGAGAGGAGTCGCTCAGCATGGCTGGCAGCCCGTTTGGGAGGCTCTCTCTGGAGGAGGACGACTCAGCCAACTCCTTGGAAGGAATAGAAGTGAAGCTGTGCGGGGAAGGTAAGAACCAGGCTTGTACCGACCGGCTGGCTCAGAGATCTTTGGATGGCTCACCACGGAGTGGAGAGGAAGAATGCTACACAGAGGTGTAGATCATAGCGAAGAGGATGAGTGGATTCAGGCAGCAGCTTGCTGGTGGAGCTGCTGGTGTTGGGTGGCCAGTTGTTTTAAATTTGCCTAGTACCTGCTCTGATGTAGTGCTGGGATGAAGATGAGCGTAGACAAGTTGGAACCGGTGGTGGTGTGTGTACAGCATGCTGTAAACATGAAGGAGGACGGAAAAGAAACCCTCTTTTACCTTACTGAGGTGTCACAGGACTGGTATCAGAATCAGAGCAGGGGCAGGTATGAAATTCTTACTGTGTCTTAAACTTGAGGAAAAAAAATGCATGAAACTGTAAAAACTGTAGAACATGATCTATCTGGTTTTAATTTGAACTGAATTATTCCATCTGCAGCCAATACAAAGTACAAAACATGAATTACTACAGCTAGAATGGTGCTAACTATAACAGATATTTAAAGAGGCAGTGTTATGTAGAAATTAACTTTTTGAGATTTACATCATGTTATTATGTTATTACCTCATCAGAAACATACCTGGAGTGTTGCTTTGATTCTTTCATGCATGTCATGTTTGATATACAAATCATTTTTGTAACAACTGAAGGTAATGTAGTTACTTAAAGAGACACTGTTTTGCTGGAAAACATATAATACTGCCCCTTTAATGGAAGCAAAAGTGGGCGTGGCCAAACATCTCTACGGTGACCCCTAAATTGAGACAGGCCAAATCATACTTTGTACAGATCTGCAATTGCTACATAGATTTCTCCCAAATGAAGAAAAAACATCTCTTGGCTGTATGTCCTAAAATGTACAGGATCAAAAGGTCACTTTTTGCAAGTTTTCACATGTACTCACCTTGAACTTTAACAAACTCATCCTATGGACATTGAGCCATTGGCTTCATCTTTGGTCATTACTCAGGGAAAAGGGATGGGGGATTAAAGTGATCAAAATCTTGGGTTTTTGTGCATGTCTAGGGGCGTGCCTACACCTACACGCCAAAACATTCAAAACTGTAGAACTTGCATATAGAAAGTACACATTGCACCAAACACAGTATGAGTCATTCATGTTGAATTTTCAACAATGCTATGGGCCAGGGGTCGCCACATGGCCGGAGCTTGCAGCTATTTTTAAAACTGGATTTTGATACATAGACTTGAACTTGCAGCATCATGCTTGGGAGGGTGCAATCCTGGAAGACTCTATGATTCATACATCTGGAGAAAACTGACTGCACTTCTGATATCAAAAGGATTTTAAGAAAAAGGAACAGCTTCGAAACTAAGTGTAGAACAATGTTAGTTTTTAAAACTCAACACTCTTCACATAGTTTAAAATCTGTTGAGTGCAGATCCAAAAATAGTGGTAGTTCGCTTCTGATGTGAATGCAGACCAGCCTCGATCCAAACCAACTGCAGCGACTATGCAGTTATGATTACGATATCATAGCTGAGCGTGGGAATGCTGGTTTGGGAATGCTGCAGTTTCATCTGTTGAACTGGAAGAGTTATGTAGAGAGAAGGACGTCGGCGGACCTTACAATTAGAGAATATTATTCATGCCTAATTATCTAGTGGAAAATCAATAGCTGTGTTTCCATTAGCCATAAAATTACAAAAATTTATTTGCTTAATGGAAACAGAGATTTTGAAAAATCCTGTCTCTTTCTAAAACGTTTTCATGCTCAGATGAGGTGGTTTTTCAATTGTATCAAAATCGATGTATTTTGCAGTGGGAACACTCTTTCATCACAGTCATGTGATCAGAAGTTAGATGTTACTACTGATGGAAATGACAAAAAGATGACCAGAAGCATGTAACTGTTTACATCCGTCTGCCATGATTTTTAAAGAGGTATGACGTGAACAAACGTATTCACGTGTGATTATAATTTCATTTCCTATTTAATGGAAACACTGCAATTGCCAAAATTGTTTTATCGACATTAGCAGAATATCGACAAAGACCACATTTGAAATGGAAACAAAGCTAGTGAGATAAGAAGCTCTTTATAGAAGTAAAGCATGGAGAAGAAAACAAACAACATGGCAGATTCTGTTAGAGATAATTCTGTGTTTGTTGTACTGAATAATAATGGCTGGATAATGTTTGCTTTTCCACCAGGGGAACCCCCATACTTTCATAAATAATTAATGGATTTCATCAATAATAAATAATATTGCATTTCTTGCAACAGTATTTTTTTTTAAACGCCATTGCTTTGGCCCCGTCTCTGTCGATTCATGCATGCAAATACCTCAGGACACCAGCTGAGGGGATTAGAAACAAAAAACAACTAGTTTATGGTGTCATGTTCAATGAGACAAGGCTACAAGCTTCATCACATCACTTGCCAAGCCCACTGTGTGTCACATAATGCATGGCGTTGCAACGTATCCTCTGCTCTCTAATGTAGCCTGACAGGACCGCGGTGACAGCCATGATGAATCACATTTTCTGTCAAAGCAGTCTGTCTACCAGTTCAGGGTGAGTGCATGTGTGTGTGTGTGTGTGTGTGTGTATGTGTGTGTGTGTGCTCCTTTTGGTTGAAGACGGTGTAGAACAGACCTTTGCTGCATTGCACATTCACAGTGAGTAAAGACGGGGATCATTCAAATGCACAAGTGTTCGGATCAGAGAAGCCTGAAAGTGTCAAACTCCCAAACTTCACATCCTGCTCTGCCTTTCTGCTCCCAAAAACCTCACGCTGTAAGAGAAACCCTTTGAAGGCGAGTGAAGCAGCGTCCAAACAGAAGTTGATGGATCGTTGAGTGCACTGTGTTGGTAGGATTAGACTGTCTAAAATAATTGTTGGGGTCTCAACAGAAAAGGACAATTCAATTTGGTTCTGGCTCAGAGTGTCTGATAAGGCGCTTCAATGATCTCATTGAAATCTTTCATTCACAGCTGGATGGAAAACGTATGTAGAGTCATACAGGGACGCACCGATCCACTTTTTTCACTTCCTATACTGATACTGATATCAGTTTTAGTACCGGCAGATACCGATCTGATACAGAAAAACAGTGCAGAATTGACATTTTTTAAACACAGACATACATGCATCGAATTACAAATTAGGAATTGAACAGTCAATGAAAAATAAATTATAATAAAAATGGACTAAAACATCAGGTTTTTCAAACATGGCTGGCCAAACATGTAAAAGTAAACTGCACCCAACCTTCTTTCAAATGGTTCAGAAAGTGGATTTAATGATTCTAAACAAAATGTAAAATAAATAAAGCATGACGTTGCTCAAGGCACAAAGAATTAGACTGAATAGATCTGCCCTAAATCTGTCATCAATACCTGATCTAGAATTATTTTCAATATCGGAACCGATACAGATATTAATATCGGATCCGTGTGTTTCCAGAGTCAAAGTCATAATGGCTTTCACTGAAGCCATTATGAAGTGGCTGCCTCATACCAGCCACTTCAGCAGATAAAGTTGGCAGCCCTTAACCTGCATTTCTACTGCCACACAGATGAGGTGTGATTAGACTGCCAAATGTCAACATATGAGCCAAGTCACGTCTCCAGAGGTGACTTTAATGGAAATGCAAATCTCGCCAGATACCAAAAAGTTTAAGTTGGCTCCAGGACTAAACGTGAAAAGCTTTTTGCTTCTGCCATTGCCTGGATAATTCATGTGTAAAATATCACAACTTCAACTTTACCTCAAACCTCAGGGCTTTGGTTGAACAAATGAACAAGATTATTGGGTCAGTTTGGCCAAATGTTCATATCTAATTCTCCCATAAATGCATATGCATTATGTTATAAATTCTTCAAGCAGTCTGATGTCTCATGTCTATGCTTTTATTTTGAAGTGCTTCCTTTTATTTTGAAGGAGGTTTGTTCTGTTTATTTTCTTCTTCCTGATGTTCATCAACTGGTCTGTTTTCTGTTTACTGTTGAGACCAACAATTATTGATGATGTGAGTAGTGGTATTAGTCATGTGACATGAATAGGTGGATGCTAATTATCACTGCTGACAGAGTTGTTTAGCTGCTGGTATATTTCTATAGTTTTGTTAATGTGTTTTGTTCTTAATGTGGCTGATTTTTATTAAAACAATCTAGCATTTAACCGCTAATTTTTGAGCGTTGATCAGTTAGAGCTAGATTGATGCCAAGTTTTGCATCATTTTTTACTTACTCGTGAATTGTTATATTTACATTTTTTGCAATAGTAATTTTGAACCTTTATTTATTATTTCTGTATTTTCAGAAACTGCTTAAATTTATTTGCACTGTTGACATAATTCTTCAGTAAACCTCTTTAAACACCTGATGACCAGCGTGTTTTCTGACCGAAGCCCTGTAGTGGTCAATTAAGAAAATCCTGCAACAGAGATCAAAATCCTCAACACATTGGAAACAAAGCATATTGTATTAGACATTAAACAATGGAGAAAATTGGGTCAAATTTCTTATCAGGGAAAATGAGTATCAGGCTATAAATATTAGTAGCAGTATCTGCTTCAGTAAGCCGTTTTACCTTGTATATTATAATAATGATTAAAAAACAGATTAAAGTCTATGGTAAAAAAAAAGAAAAAGAAAAATGTATGATTAAAAAAACGTATCAATTAAATTTTAATATTTCTGCGTTTTTACTGACAGAGAGATGTAGAGCATAACTGTATGCCATATTTCCACTGTCTTTGTGCTCACCCAGCAGATCCAAGCAGAGGGAAAAACACCTTGTGTTCTCCTTGGAAAGCAAATTGGTTTGAGTTGCTCTTTGGATGCAAACAGACTTTAATGTCAAAAGGCAGCAATGAACCCACCTTTATTTTCATGCCACAGTCGTCCTGACCTATGAAAATCTTTCCACCAGGAAGAGGAATGTGTGCATGGTTATACATGCTGCAGATTTAGAAGGTCAAAAATGACCAAACCATGAAAAAAAGGAATTTTAATGGTTATAAATGGGTTGTTCCTTGGAGCCTGTTGGCATTCTGCATCATGCAACTTGAGCTTGGACCAAACCTTAGAACTGAGGTTCAGGCATAAACCAAAATGTCACTTTTTCCTACCGACTGGTTATTCAAGACTCACTGAAAGGAAGTCAAGATCACATTGTCGGCAGTGTGGATGTGGATTTATGTGATAACCCAACACAATAAAGAGCATAATTGTGAATTGGAAAAAAAAAGGGATAAGTTTAATATTCTTTTTGTTCTACAAATAAAGATCTGGAAATTAGAACATGCGTTGAAATACATATTATGTTGAACCAACAGAATGTTTCTACCAGCTTGCAGATCTCACCAATTCTTCCTTCCAGTTTAGTGCAATCTCAGTCAGATTGGACAAAGAGCATCTGGGAAAATCAAGGTTCAAGTGTAGCCACAGATTCTCAGTTGATTTACTTTGACTGGACCAGTCCACCACTGACACTCTTTCTGTTAATTCAAGGTTTATTGTCCTGCTGGAAGGTGAATCTCCACCACAGTCTGAAATAATTTGCACCTCTTACTGCAGCTCCATCCCCATTATCTGACACCACTGTGGTTCACAGGAGGCATGATGTGCTCAAGGTGATATGTGCAGTGTTAGCTTTGGTATTTAGGCCGAAAGTTTCACATCCGTCCACTTTCTTTCCCTTATTGGTGTTGGGAAGGTTACTGGTGCATATCTCCAGCTAACGTTCCAAGCAAGAGGCAGGGTCACCCTGGACAGGTTGCCAGTCTGTCGCAGGGCAACACAGAAACAGACAGGACAAACAACCATGCACACACACTTACATCTAGGGAGAATTTAGAGAGACCAATTAACCTAACTGTCATGTTGTTGGACTGTGGGAGGAAGCCAGAGAACCCAGACATGCACAGGGAGAACATGCAAACTCCATGCAGAAAGACCCGGGCTGGAAATCGAACCCAGACCCTTCTTGTTGCAAGGCAACAGCTCTACCAACTGCACCACTGCACAGTTTCACATTTGATCTCATATTACTAGAACAAAGGTGTGTAGCCACTGTTGGGGTTGATGTGAGGTGTTAGTTTTTCTACCAGTTTAATTTAAAGAAGAGTTTTCTATGTCTCCTTAATGGCTTCTTAATGGAAAGCTGGTAAAAAAGGGATAATAGAGGAGCCATGTTGTGTTGACTTCCTGAAGGCGGAGTCTCGGAAAGAGCAGGAGCTTCTTAAAGAGACAGAGACACAATTTCAAGGCGTTAAATTACAAAGTAAGGCTTCTTCTAAGTCATATATATATAATGTGCCTTTTTATAACACCTGAAGTTAACATAGCTACTTGATTATGCTTATAAAGTGGCACTATGTGGCTTGAAAACACATAATACTGCTCCTTAAAAACGTAGAATTTTCCCACCACTGTTGCATTCTCTCATAAAATCCCAGTGAAATACATCGCTGGTTGTCATGCGATAAAAATCGACATGGATACGTTTTCAGCACACCTTAACGCTGCGTCTGTCTAAAAATAAATGCAGGTAATTGAATGAACATTTTAGTTTTCAAAAAGCTTTGGTTGGCCTTGTTCATGCTGAGCAGATGAGCTTAAAAGTCAAGCCTGTACAAGTAGCTCTCAAACACACAGACCGGGCCAGTGAAGCACCGTGTGCTGCACACTACACAAGCCCACACACACTTCAAACAGCAGCCTCCTAACTCATGTGGACGAGCTGCAAGAAGATTTGACATTACTCACACACAACAGAACAGGATCCATTTCATTCCGTGCATTCTGAGTCCTCTATACGCCAGAGGAACGTTGTCCTCTGAATTCATAAAGAAGGCAGGTTATGCTCTGCAGATGCATCAGGTCGGGGAAAAAAATCACCTTTCCTGTGGAATAAAAAGTCATCATATTCCACAGTCAGAACTTAATAAGTCTGGAACATGCCACAGCGGAACAAACTGTAACCCCCGTTACCTGTATCACCAAACTGATCCGGGTCGTTCGTTTATATCAGTATGCAGTCTGAACACTTTGAAGATTTCATCTTTTGCTCCTTAAGGGAGTTATAGCAATTATAATTTGCTGTAGAGCTGAGGACTGAAGGAGCGAGTTTGAAGGGTTTAATAATGCGTTGAAGAGGTGTCTGTTTTCAGGCACTTTTTTTTTCTCCCCCCAAGGATAAACTCAATATACTCAACTGACAGTTTAATAGCGCGTCAGTGAGCTAAGAGAGCAGTAACATCAGCAGGGAGTATTTCAGGGGGAAAAAACCCAACTTCAGTAATGTGTTTTCACTGCCTGAAGCTGACATTTTTAACTAGAGTATTTTGTGAATGAGAAAGTAAAATTAAATGTCACATTGATAAATTCTCACTTATATGCAAATCAGAAACCTTTTTGTTATCCCCCCCACATTTACTGATCAGTTATAAATTCTGGGTACTAAATGTTTCCACTAAGAATCAAACACTCCTGTCTTTTAAAGCTTAAAACATTTGTTTTGGGGCACTTCATATTAAAAGGAAGTTTGATTTAAAGTCCTTCACAAATCATCTTGATCCTAAAAATATAGTTTCTGCCTCCAACGTTGGGGAAAGTTTTCATTTTCAGGCTAAAAATAAATATAATTCGCACCTGTTTTTTTTTTTTTATCAGAAATTTGAACCGTCCCAAAAACCATAAAATGTTGTTTTATCTCCCTCAAAGGTTAGATTTGCAGACTTTTAAATTAGAAGAGTTTTGAAGTTTCTGTCAGGCCTTTCAGCTGACCCTGAAGATCCTTCCCACTGTGTTTTGAGTAAAGGGAGGCTGCAAAATATTAGATAATGAATGATTCATGACTGAATCTCTTAGTAGAAAATAATAAATATTTTGAAGGTCAAAACATCTTTGGATCCTGCTGGAAAACCCTCCATCTCTCAGAATGTTGTGAGCATAATGTTTAGAACTCTAGATCAGGGGTTTTCAAATCCAGGTCCCGAGGGCCGATGTCATATGATTCAGGTTGGACCAGGATATCTAAAAGTTGCAGATGGGAGGATTTGAGGGTCCCTGTTGGCTTTGGTCTTTGTCTACTTCATTTTAAAACCTTGATGTTGTAAACTGGCAACTAGTCAAGTTAAGTGAAGGAAATGTTCTTCAGGTGATGGAAGGCTGACTTTGTAACTGTCTTTATGCAACTCTAAAAGTTCAGACCTGAGTCAATTACTACAGCCAGATTTCTGGTCTTATCATTAGTTTCTAGCTCTAATAACTAGGTGTGCTTCCATTTCAGATGTGTACAAAACTTTATCACTATTCCACTAATATTGAAAAAACATAATTCTACAATTGCGGTGTTTCCATTAACTAAGAAATGCAGTTAAAATCATACGTGAATAAGTTTGTTCAAGCAAGAAGTCATTGAAAAACTTGCTGTGTCATCATCCTCCTTCCACTTCCTGTCATTTTCTTCTTCGTGGTTTGTGGCAGTTGCAACATTGGGTTGTTGGTCATGTGACTCGCGTGATGTGAAAAAAGTGGTTCCACTGCTGTCTTGCAAAATAAACCAAATTTGAAAACCACCTCGTCCTAGTGCCAAAACCATTATATCAAAAAACAATTTTTTGGAAATGGACGTATTTCCATTAAGCAAATTTATTTTCAAACTCTCATATTGTGTAATTATGCGGTCAACAGAAACACATCTAGTGAAGCTGCTTGCTGACTTGATCGTTCCTCTTTGAGTCCAAAGATAATTACTTCAGTTTTGTTTTTGAGGAGTAAGAAGTTGATACTCCTTTTTTGGTCAAATTTAGACATATTTTAGACGTCACTTCTGAACAAACTGTCATTTTTTTAGAGGATTTCTTTATACTTTAAACCAACTTGTTTATTAGAAGTTCAGTAGAGCAGGATGTTGCGTCGGCCCAATGATGGGGAGCGGAGAGGGCCAGCTGCAGGCTGCGCTCTATGTCTAATACCCCCCTGAGGATCGGACATGGAGGAACAACAACACAGCCACTTCTCCCACATCCCTTCCTCCATATCCCCGCCCCCCCGGCTCCTCTGAGCATCTCCTCTCTGTTTATCTAACCGCCGCTCCTTAGCAACCTTCACTAAGTGTCGGCTGAGAGGTTTGTGTTCCTTGCTGTGATCTAACTACAAACGCTAACGGGCCAGGTTGTTCCACCGTCTCCGTCACTTTGAGTTTAATTGTAACCCTCCCTTTGGGATGAAGAGGCACTCAGGCGAGCCTTTCACTGACTGAAGTAGCTTCATTTGGGTTTCCTGTTGTTAGGCCTTGCTGAAGGGATTCTTGTTCTTGTGATCTTTATTTTAAACACCATATTGAAAGGATTTGAGTTTTACACAAATAACTTACTGCTGACTTCTTGTTCTAGTGTCTTAAAACTCGTGGTAAGATCTCCTTAAACGTTCACAGTTTTGCGGAACTCCTGACACTCATGTAGGTACATTTTGCCCACACACCTGGGTCGCCTTTGTGCGTGCTTAATCCCTCCACCTGCTGAACGAAACTCCTCATATAGTATCAAATTCCTGCAAGCGGTATAAGCAATTTAGATCCAGTCAAGTGAAAAATTACTTTCAGCACACCTGTAAAGGCAAAATGGATGGAAAAAAAACCCTGAGTATGTCGTTAAGAAAAGCGGCCTTGGGGGGGCTGATAAGGCGCATGAGCAGGAGAAAGATAAATACGTTCGACTCATGCTGCTCAGCCTCTTTATGAATAAGAGGGTTCCTTTCACAACTTGATACAAGATGAAGTCTTCCACCTGAATGTTAAAGAGAAAGGTTCTGTAAAAGAACAAAAAGTTTCAATTTGATATTTAGACCTTTAGGGAAGTTTTAAGGTGCATGGTTATGCTTCCTTTGATGCACAGTGTGCTTAATTCAAGCAGAAGTTCTTAATAAGCTATTATAGGTCAGTCTTTATTCTTAATAATCTTTCTAAATACTGAATAGACTCCAGTCATACTCGGCTGTAGGGTGGGTTTTACTCCCTGCTCTTTGCCTAAACAAGTTCATGTCTAGCTCCAGATATGATGAATTAGTTTGACATTGACGTATAATACCCGTCTGCCCTTAACGGCTCTGTTTTTTCTTGGCATTTGTTGAGGTCCCTCCTCAGTCTAGCTTTCATATTAATTGACTTGGCTACACTTATTGGTAAAATGAAACCCTCGTCGTGCTCCTTCTAGATGTCGCCTCCCTCCGTCTTGTCTGGGAGTCTCACTAAGTCCTTCATTGTTGTCAATCATTAACAGTTCACTGAGGCAAGGTTACTTTCCATTCTATTTTAAACATGCTGATGTAAAACCACTACTAAAGGAGACAATTGTGATTCCGGCTTTAGTGCTAATTATTGGTTGATGTCAAAATTGCTGTTTTTTGTAAGTTATTATAAAATGCTGTAGAAACTACAACATTTCTAATGTAATTTCTAATTTTCAGATCTACTAAGCTACGGATCTGAACCATTTTCAGTCTGACTTTCAGAAACTGAACTCCACTAAATTAGCTCCTCTGAAGGTTTACATATATCTTTTAAAGTCTTGTGAGGCAGGGAACAGTTCAATAATAATCATACCTGATCTCAGTGCAGCCTCTGATTCCTGTAACTACTGAATGTTACTGAATAGTCTGAGGGTTTTAGCTAGTATCTCTGGTTTTAAGCTACTTTGGTTTCCTTTGTATTTATCATGGAAGACTTTTTTTTGTTTCTGTAAACAAGTTTACCTGTGAGATTACTGCTCTAACCTGTGGGGTTCCACAGGGATGCGTTCTGGGCCCATTATTTTTGGCTGTAACATGCTCCCTTTAGCTGGCTTTGTTCATTTTTGTTAATTACATTTCTTATCACTTTTATGCAGATGATATTCCACTGTAATGTGTTTTAAGCCTACTCCACTGTTTACCTTAATGATTGATGCTGATTTGCTCTTTAACCCTCTAATTTTTAAAATGTTCTCTGTAGAGTGAACAAAATCATTGACTCATTTAAATGAGTTAATGCAGTGCATTCTGGGATTCAGAATTTTTACCAGTCTCCGTGTTCTCTATAATCCAGTTCAGTCCCTTTTATCTTTCTAACTGAGTTCCTCTGATTAGTGATTTGCTTAACATTCCCTCTGATTCTCCAAATTTCCATCTGGTTGCTGTTATGGATCCGCTACCTACAACCTACAGCTCTTCAAGTAGATAAGAACCATGAATTTAATTGTTTCACCTCTTTCTGTCTGTTTCTGTCACAAACATTAAGAACCGCTGCTGTATTTTTAACGTCGACAACAAAGAATCCATGGTCTGTTATGTAAATTCTTTTAGACAAATGGCCCCTATTAATAAAAACACCTACGTGTCCTACTGTCAGGTCTGCTTTGATTAATTCCCCAGCAGTAGTGATGTGAGGTACCTTAATGAGTCATATTCTGAGTCTGGAGAGCGGCATCAAATTGTCACCGACCCTCATCGAGTTGTTGACATCATCTTGTTTGTGCCCATTGATTGGTTGTCCCTCTGAGTAATGAGTTCAGTTTGATTTTGTATCTTTGAGGGAGAGGTGCATGCATACATGTCCTTAAGTCAGCCTCATCGCAGAGGCAGAAAGAGGATGTTATAATTAAATAGCAAACACATATGAGATATTACCATGTCGTTTTATCCAACTTCCTGAAATGTACGGTGGGGATTAAGGGACGTCTGGAAACTGACAAATGTCAAAATGTTTGTTCTGTCAGCAACCTTAGCAGCTGTGTTGCTATAATGGTGTGTGTGTGTGTGTGTGTGTGTGTGTGTGTGTGTGTGTGTGTTTGTGTTTGTGTATGTGTGTCGATGTAAGAACATGTGCGTAGGAAGTTGGGAGTTGTGGGAGAAAGATACTGTCTCGTCTGACAGACTTATGAGCAGAATGACTGACAGGGATAAAATTGCTTGGGAAAGGAAGTGAGGCAGTTCCCATCCTGCCTCCCTGTCCTTCGTTCTCACCCCATCCGTCGTTCAGTCTGTACATGTCCCACTACTGGAAATGTTCTCTCTCTGTCTCTCTGTCTCTCTCCTTTTTCTATTCTCTCTTTCAGGCAAGCTTGTTCCTCCATTTTTCACACCTGACTGTCGGGGGGAGCTAAAGCTGTTAAATGAAATAGTTTTTATTGTCTCTTTTTTCTTTGCTTTACAGCCATGTATCAGGCTCTGGACACGTTGAGCGACAGCACCAGTTCAACAACGGCTAATGACCTGGATCTCATCTTCCTCAAAGGCATCATGGAGAGCCCGGTGGTGAGTAATCCCCTGGACTTTATTAGTACACATACATTGATGAATAAATCATTGGGTTCTCTGCATCTCCGGTTCTTGGACAATTATTCACACCCTTTGCATTCTGCTTGTTTATGTTAAAACTAGTGGTGGAACTAGATAACCACTAGTCTGGTTAGTCGCATTTTAATCTAAATACATTTTCAATTCAAAAACCATTTTCCTGCTAAATTTTTGAATAAGTAGCTCAACAGCAAATACATTTGTTGCTTTCCATCTGTTGTTTAGATTATTCATCCATCAGATTAGTTCAAAATGTCCACTCAGCTTCCCAGTGTGTCAATACCTCCACATCATTCAGGGAACTTCTTTAGATCTGTGGACTGTGGATGCTGACATTATTGTTGGGGACATCTGTGCTATTTCATAGCTTCAATGAAACCTGCATAACCTGCACACAAAAAAAGGTTTCTCTAGCGTCCAATCAAATAATTTTTTTGAAGCAAAAATTAAGCCTCAGTTGGCCAAGAGTTCGGCTTTGTCATCCATCACTGTTGTTAGCGTATGTCGCTTGCACATCAGATTTATGGGGATACCAGAAACATTATACCGAGGTTCCAACTTGGGACTCTTGTATGAAAAAGGGGAAAAATTGATTCATTTGTTAAAAATTTGAACATCTTAAAATCTATGTAATTAATTAATCAAAATTGATGCATTAATTTCCTGAGCCCTAGCTAAAATTATTTGACATTTTACATGATGGACCATTACAAAGCAGGACTTCATTTTGAAATGGAGGGAAATGATTGTTTTCAAAATTTGTTTCACATACATTTATGTGCATGCTTTGGCTGAGCTAACAGCCAAGGACTGATGTCACTTGTTGTCCTATTCACAGAGACAAATTTAACAAATGTGCTAGGTAAAGCTCAGTTGGCTGCAGAACATGGATCCTCCACTGAAATACAAGAAGCAAAGCCCATAGCTACAATCCTGGAGAAGTACGCATGGATGTCATCAGGCATGTCCAAACCTTTATTGTCATATGCAAGGAAAATGGCCTCCATGAGTCAGTGAGAGAGACTCTGCTTAGATCAGGTTTCCCCCTATAGTGTGTTCACAAAGCACTTGAATAGCTGGAGAAGAAAGAGCTTCAAAAGAGAGTGGTGCTGTTGAATGAAAGGCTTCTACATGATAACACGTAGGGGTGCATGCTGCATTAGGGCGTATTGTTGCTTTTGAGGCCAAAACAGGTACAGAACCTCTGAACAGGCAGCGCCTGGCTATTTCCTATGTGTCTTGCAGAACACAGAGCCAGAAGAAACACAGTCTTGTAAGAAATACATTTACATTAACAGACTCCAGAGGCTCAAAAGGCGTGTCACACTGCGGCTGCAGAACCATAATCGGGTCCCAAGGCGGAGGCGCTCTTCTGCACAATGGCCTTTTGCACTAAACACCTGCCATGAACTGCACCACAATATGAAACGGGAGACTGCCCTTTCCATGCCTATGTTGCAAGCAGAGATGGACAATTTGTAATAAATCAAAAAGGGAAACTTACGAAAAGAGTATTATTCCTGCTCTGACACTAAGCTTCAAAAAATGGGAAGTCCTGGGATGACTCGTCCATCCATCCATTATCCCTGCTGGGGCTAGGTGGGGTGCAGTGGTCAACAGGTGAGAGGCGGAGTCACCCTGCACAGGTCGCCAGCCCATCGCAGGGCAACACAGAGACACACAGGACAAACAATCACGCACGCACACACACACACACGCACACGCACGCACGCACGCACGCACGCACGCACGCACGCACGCACGCACGCACGCACGCACACACACACACACACACACACACACACACACATATCCTTCTGGAAGGATCTCATGGGTTGCCACATTAAGATTTGTCTTAAGAGTGGTGACCTGAAAGCATGACCTCTTATGACTTTTTTTCAATAATGGCGTTCTTCTTGTCCTTCTTTCATAATGGCCAAAGTTGCAGACAACAACTATGATCCACCGACCGGTCTGCTGTGTTCTTTTGGTCAGCTCAATCCTGTTTGCTCTCCAGACTTCTCCAAGAAACCTCTGAGGATGTCACAAAGTAAAGCAGAATAAAAAGTGCATGAAACTTTTAAGTCTTTAACTTCTAAAAACAATAAAAGACAAGAAAACAATGCATCATTTTGTCAGCCTGACACATAAAATCCCGATAAAACACGCTTGAAGTTACTTTGTTGTAAAACAAAATGTGAAAAAGTCACTGCCGAGGTGAAACATTTCACATCCAAATTTGAAATTCAAATGTCATCTTGCTGTAACCGTCTTTAGCTCATCAATTGCAATCACATTTCCATTCCCCTGTCCTGGCTTCATTTTGTTGTCATAGTCTTAAATTCATGTCTGCTCTTTTATTTCCACCTGGTGTAAGGGTGGATGGAAAGTAAGAGCAGTAACCTTATCGAGGTTTTCTCCTCAAAATCTTTTATGTAGGAAGACTTTATTAACCCCAAACCCAAAAACCAGGATTTAAAGCATCTGCTGTTAATCAAAGATAATCCTCTCCAGATTTATCTAAATTTACCCGCTTGCCAAAAAACACAGCTCCCTGAAATAGCTCTTTACCACAAAGCTGAATATTAATTTGGCTTCAGCATTTTGGTTTGAGATCTCTGGTGAAAAACCGCCAGGCGTATGTTGTTTACTCAATAATCTATAGTGCCTAAAAATGACATAAATATCTTGAAAATTGAGTCTGGATAGTATGTAATTTTCTACAGGTAGATTTGTAAGTGCACTGATAGTTGGAATGACTGTGGATCGGTATGATTTTGAAACAAGAAGTCAAGGCATTTTTGGAGCTTTCTCTGCAGTTGGAAATGTCTTTTTTAAAGCAAATCTAAACATGTTGAAGAATTTAACATTTCAAGCTCAAACTTTGCATAGATGAAGGAACCAGTATGCTAACAGAATACGCATATATGCTCTGTCTAGTTTTCTCTGATCTCTTGCTTGCAGACACTGTGTTGTTTTGGCAAACAGTATGAATCTAACAGACATGATGAGGAAAACTGCTAAATTATAACAAGATAATACACACATCTGGCTCCAGTTGAAATCTAGGTTGTGAAGACTTTTTTGTGTGGAGTTTGCATGTTCTCTCCTTGCATCCGTGGGTTTTCTCCTGGTAATTCACTTTCCTCCCACAGTCTGAAAACAAGCAGGTTAGGTTAATTAGTTAATCTAAACCTGCTGTCGGAGTGTGTGTTGTTATGTGTGTCTGTATGAACTGGAAAATTGATTCCAGAGTGGAATGGTTTTCCTTTCTTTTGCTTTTTGCATTAACAAAATTACTCATTACTCATTAGGATACTTTAGTGTCTGAAACTATTTGCTAAAAATCAATGACCAGAGGAGTTCAAGCACACATACAAGTCCAGTTAAATATATAAATCAATATATGCATACTCACATAAACACACAGAGTTCTGCTGCCTGATCTCCACCAGAGCTCCTATAAGCTTTCACACCTGCTCCAAATCTAATCTGTTTAAAGTAGACCAAGCAGTTCTGCTATAATGGCATATTTAGAGAATTAAAAAAAATCAAAAAACAAATGTGATGTTATTAGCAAAACTGTTGTAAGTAAATGTTTGTTTAGATATTCAGCTGTGTTCATTATTTAGTTTGCTTATTAGCTAAGTGGACACAAGCTACAGTGTGTGGTTCATACTTTTTGTAGAATGTCTATTTTCCGATTTTATAAATTACTTCTTTTGCTTGTTTTGTATCAAACTCCACCCATTTTTGGGAGAAACGCCCACTCTTGGAAAGAAAGACACTGTGTTTTGTTGTGACCTCTACTTGTCCATAGTGGTGGAATATTCAGTGCAGACATGGGCTAATGTAAGATTCTAATAGTAAAATGTTGAGTAAAAAGACCGTGGGTCTGTGATAATATGGGATTGATAGAAAAATTTAAATGTATATAATAAATGAAGTTTGCATTGCTTTAGCAGAAAAGCTACAACTATTCCTACTGCTACAGAAATATATAGAGTACAGTTGCTGTTATATCTATTAAGGAAGGGACAAAATTAAATCAGGGCTGCCATGATTTGTAAAAAAAATTAGGCTAATGTATTGGAGTACAACAAATCATCAAATCATTGCTATTCCCACCCAGAACCCCACCGCTAGACTTTGATAGGTGAGTTTGACAGATAAAATTATTTACTGGTGAAGAACAGGAACGAGAGCCATGAAATAAAATAAAATAAATATTATCATATTTGATTAATTATCTGCTATAACATGTGTGCATCTTAATGATTTAATGACATATTTAATAATTTAATTGTTAAATAAATTATTTAAACATTTAAATCATGTATTTATTTATCTATTTAATTTGGTCTCCATTAGCTCCCCATAATCTATTATATTTAACTGTTTATTTGGATTTTAATACAAAGTAAAAAATATAGAATGAACATTTAAGTTTCATTTTATTATTAGTCCTTAACATAAAATCGGTCTCAACTAGTTCTCCATGTTACATAGAGGAACAGTGACGTCTCAGGCTATAACTTTTTGAAGTGAAAGGAGAAGAGCTTAGTGGAGGAAGACAGTGTTGTCAGAGCTTCTTCCCACTACGCCTCGTGTTTTTTTTCCCCTTCGCTTGTCAAAATCTTTCTCTACCATGTCTTGCCAAAAGCACAGTCTTTCATGCCCTCTTAAAAATATGGACTCTTCACCAGGACAGCCAGAAGAGGAAGAATCGCAGCATTGAGTACTGCCAGCATGAAGGAAGTTAACATATTCCAAAAGCTATTTTTAACATTCTTTGTTCACCCTACAGTCATTAGTAACAGTAAGCACATTTATCCTTCCTAGACTGCACCAACTTTCTCTTACGTAGAGGTTTGCCGCCCTGATGCATTGCTTTGTGGACTAATTCTCAGACTTACATGGAGCCAAGAGTATAAACCTTTGCAGCATCATTCAGCTGTCCAAAAGCAGCTCAGATCAGAGTATGGGCTCTCTGGGGGGATTTCCAGGCAGTGCTCTTCTGGTATTCCCAAAAACAAAGCCTTCTTTGCTCTCTTGCATTTTCAATCCCCCCCTCAATTCCTGTCTTCTTTAGATTTTCTCTTTCACTGTTTAGATCATCCCCCTGCAGAAAACCGCTAATGTCCTGTTGTCGTGTAAAAGCGCGACCGCTGTGTTCGTCCGTATGTTTGACTGCGTGCTCGATGTATTGATGAGCCCGTCTCATAAAAAAATCATCTGCTGATGCAGCCTTACTGAAGGATGTGAAAAGACTTTCCAAGAATATTATTTCCCTTGACCCCCTGTGCCGGATCCATAAACATTTTCACAAGCTCAGTTGATGCAACGGAAGGCAAATAAGGCTCCGTCACACGGATGCCGAGTCATAACATAGGTGCAGGTGTGCAAGGATGCAGCATGATGGTATTAGCCACTGGTGCTTGTAATTACCAAACAAAGTGCAAACAACTCAACCTCACAATTTTTAATGGGTTAGAATAGTTCTGTTAGACAAACTGTATGGAGGGTCAGCTCACCTTGCAGCATCAGGGCTGATTTCATCTGGAAAAACTGATCTGTTCATCCTTTTGCTTAGCAACTTTATTGACATTGTCCGGTATCCAAGCAACAAAGAGGCAGGCCACAACATTTATAAGGTAATATGTAATGAAATTAAAATTAACTTAGAATGTGTTGCTGTTCATGCACTTATCAGTTTTGTAGCTAATTAACATTTGGAACAAATACTCAAAACAATCAATCAATCAAATTTTATTTTTATAGCACATTTCATCAGCAAGGCATTTCAAAGTGCTTTACATAATTAAAATAAAAACAGCATGTGACATTGAATAAACAGTGAGAAAGAGAAAGAGATTTTGAAAAAAAAAATAAAAGATTAAAAAAGATAAAACATTAAAGCGCGTGCCCCTTTTAGGACTTCAGTTAAACGTCGTTTAACTGGGACTCTAACCCGCTGGGAATTTAGTCAAAAACACCGTTTGACAAGGACTCCAACCTCTAGGTTTTTCGGACTTTAGTCAAAATGCCGTTTGACAAGGACTCTAACCTCTCGGACTTTAGTCAAAGCGCCATTTGACAGTTACACTTAAAGGCGCAGTATTATGTAAAAATAACTTTTGAGCTTTGCAGCATGTTATAATGTTATTCCCTCCTCAAACCATACCTGGAGTGTTGCCTTGATTTTTGGATGCATGTTTGAGAAATCCTTTAATCTCCCATGGCAACCATTCAGCTGTGCTCCTCCTCTGAGCTCCTTTAAACTAGCCAGCAGCAGTAATTAGTAATTTCAACAATTATTTGAGCTTACTATACTATTTGATAAATAGGAACAATTGGAATGTGTGTGTGATTTAATTTAATTTTTTTTTTTTTGTAAAGTGCCTCCAGACGTATTAGGGGAGTTGATTTTCTTTTCTCATACACTCTGTATGTAATAAGTGCTGCTCTAGGAGATCTCATAATGCCCTGACTGACAAGGAAAGACAAGTTGAACGCTGGACAATCATTTAACTACCCTTGACTTTTCCTTCGATATGAGAGCACACTTATTTCCTGTATATTATTGAAAGCATTGTTGTAAAACCAATAAAGATAATGTTGGGGGAAAAAAGTGCCTCCAGACATAATTTGTTGTGAATTGGTGCAATATAAACTTAATTGAATTGGACAGTTGAAACAATAAAAGAAAAAAAAGGGTGAATGTGAGATAAGCACATTAACTAGTCAGGCAGGAGTTTGTCAACCAATCAGAAGCAGACTCCTCTAAGCTCCACAAAAACACACACACAATCAGAAAACCTGAAAAAGTGTTTCTGATATTTCTGTAATTATTACGCAGATCTCTGCTGAAGGGAACATTGCATGTTTCCATGATTAATTTGGCATGGAGACATGTGGAAGAGTCAGCATACTTGTGGGTATTGCTTCCTTCCTGTCTCGCTGCAGGGCTTCTTCCCCTTCTCCCCAGCAAATAAACATGGTTTCTGCTAGAACCGCGGTCAGTCCCACTGGACCAATCCTCCATGGAACTGCCTGACAACTGGGATTCTCAAGCACACAGCTTTACATGCAGCTGCCAATAGGGAATACCCCAAATGTCATACTGCATTGCATTCTGGGCACTTGTTAGCTATCTGGCACGTACACTAAGATGCAAGTTGTATGTTGAAAAGAAAGAGGGAAAATGAAAACTATGGATTGAAAATGTGAAACAGACCATTGTATTTATTATGACAGGTTATTGGAAGAGGTTATCAGGACTAAATAAGACCTTTCAACCTGCTGACCCCTAGGAGTTTTGGTGTAGATAGTTTTTTTCCTGTGTCCCCTGGAATAATTGAGTTCAAATTGAGTTTAAATAATATCTGGATTTTCCTTTCATTTTGCATACTATGGTCTATACAACTTACAGTTTTAGTGTATTATATGCTAACAGATAAAAGCTAAACGGTTATTAAGGATGAGAAAACCAATTTTAACCCTCACAGTGGGAAGTTATCCATGAATCCAGTTTTTATCTACAGTTTTCCCCCTTAGGGGCACATTTGTATGTTTTTTTAGGTTAAGATAAAAGCTGTAGTATGTAACTTTTATTTTAAAAACAGTTTTTTTATGTATTTATTAAAACTGTCAGCATGTCGTGACAGTTTATGGGACAGATAATCTGTGAAAAGACCGATCTCCTCGACATCCTACCTGAGCAACTATTGCTGTCTGACAAAATGCAACACTTCTGACCAAAAACAACCAGTCAGAGCCAGGAGGAGGGGCTTAGCGCTATCAATCAACCTCATGTACTCACTGATCAGGGTACTAATGGTGGAGAAACAATTTACTGCTACACGAAAACTGGTTATCCGCCATCATCAGTGGCTATGCTAACCGATGATGTGATGCTCTAAGAGATGCTCTAAGAGATGCTCTAAGACTATCCTTAGCATTCCCAACAGCAACGATGAGTGGCACCATATGGAGAATGATTGACAGCACTAAGACCCGCCTCCTGGCTGTGATTGGTTGTGACTAGTTAGCACTGAGATAAGGCAGAGCTTGATTTTTTTTCACAGATATCTCATACCGTACATATTCAACAAATATAAATATATATATAAAAAAATAATTAATAAAAGTTGCAGCTTTACGAGTGCACCACATTAGAAAGTCTTTGAATGGTGATATTACTAGTAAATATTGCAATCATCATGTTGGCTGTGATGCATCTGCATTTTCCTCTCTTGTCCGTTTCATTTTGGTTTCCAACACTCTGTGACCTTTAGTGTGTTGGACTCTTTCATCAAAGTCAAGTGTGGGCATTACTGCATTGAGATTCCATCCAATAGCCTGAGTAACTTATTAGCATGCAGAATTCATGACACTTTGAATATATTAGTCAACAAATGCTGCATTCCAAACAGTCCTTTCTGATATTTTTCTGGACACCTATATTGTGTTGGCAGCACATTATGGTTATTTTTATGAATATGTTTTCTGATTCAGTTTTTTTTTAAACAGCTCAGATTGATGGTTAAAATTTAAAATTTAAAATACTTTACCAATCTCTGAGGGAAAATCAATCTTGCTGCATGTCAAACAATTTTCTTTAAAGAGTTTTGACAGGGGTTGATGATTGTGGGCATGAAGGTTCTCCTGTAGCGGGATGTGATACAGCAAATCTGAAGAAGCCCCTGACTGCAAACACTCTGTTCATAAAGAGGATGCTCACGGTTGTCTGTAGTTTTCTTGATTTCATCTGTGGAACTGCTGGATTGACAAAAATGACTCATTCCTCTTTGCTCCATCAAACTGCACCTGGTTCACCACGTGAATGCTAATGCTAGTTAGCATAGCCGTCAATGACGATGGAAAAATCGTTTTCCTGAAACAGTGAGTTGTTTATATGCCATTAGCACATTGAGCAGCATCGATTGACAGTGCTAAGCCCCTCCCTCTGGCTCTGATTGGTTGTTTTTGATAGGGAGCAGTGCATTTCTTCAGATAGCAATAGCAGCTCAGAAAGGAGCTGGAGGAGATCAATATCTTCACAGATTATGTGTATGCAACTTTAAGTGTCTTCTGAACTTTAGTTGCTCTTGATGGGTTACACAAAGGAAATGGAACAAAAAATACCAATTTTAATTTTATTTGTAAAAATAGTTGAAAACCATTTATCGTTTTCATTCTGCCTCACAATTATGCACTACCTGTTGGAAAAATGTACAATGTCATTTAGACAGAGAGATGAGGCTTTGGTTGGAGGCAGAGTGATGAACATGAGTGTTTTCTGTAACCAAGGCCCACGAGCGCTTTGAGGAGCCCAAACTGGAAGCTGTGAGTGAGAACAACGTGGAGCTGGTCCAGGACATCCTCAAAGAGCTAGGTCCGCTCGCACACAGGAGCCAGGCGGCCGAAGAGCTCGTCCGCATCCTGAAGGAGCCTCACTTCCAGGTCTGGACAAGTTTGCTTTGAGCTTTTAGTATTTCCTAAACACACTTTGACTGGTTTATCTCAGCAGCATGTCACTGTCTGTTGTGAATGTTTATGGTTCTGTCCACAGTCCCTCCTCGAGACCCACGATTCTGTGGCATCCAAAAATTATGAGACACCCCCGCCCAGCCCCTGCTCCTTCATGGACGCGGCCCTCAACAACCAGCCCGTTCCGCCAGACGCAGTCCGGATGGTGGGCATCAGGAAGGTGTCTGGAGAACACTTGGTAGGAACACACAGATGCAGTGAGATGATATACAGGAAATCCTGATGAAGCTCATGCACTCAGTCTAATGAGATCTGCTAATAAGATGCTTAAAGGGAGAACAAATTCAGATTTATTTAGACTGGCAGCACAGGAGGGAGGGCTGGGATTTACTGGCATGGAGCTGACTTAACGAAAACAAGTACATGAACTTTGCCAGGAGCTGAGTCGCCTAAATACTGTTTAACCCTTCCAGGTGTCTTTTACTAGAGCTTTTTTGGATCATAAATGCATTTACTTCCAGACAAAGATAATCAGAGTAAACTCCTGCTCTTTTTAAGCAGAAGCTTAAAAAGAGCAGTAGCTCTTTTTAAGCTTCTGCTCTTTCTGAAACTCTGCCTCCAGGAAGTCATCACAACGTGGGTCCTCTATTAACCCTTTAACAACGTTTTTACTAGTGTTAGATTGTGAACTAATGATAATAAATAATATTTGATTTGCAAAGAACTTCAAAAAATCTGTTAAAACCACTTGATAAATGACACCAAATCAAACTAAAACACATAGAAATAGAAATGTAAATGTCAAATACAATAGAAATTCAGATATTAAAAACCGTATTATACAAGTAAGTTTTAACAAAATATTTAAAAGAAGACAATGAGAAGGCCTGTCTAGTATTTAGAGTAGCTTGTATATTAAGCTCAGCTGATGTGCAGTTCCACCAGGTGTTTGTTAATTGCTGCTGGCTAGTCTAAAGGATTGTTGGAGTCACGGGGAGAGCTGCTCTGTGAAGCAGAAGCTCAGAAACTGCAGCTCAGAGGAGGAGCTGTGTCTCGAAGGCGGAGCTAAGTCCAACCTGGTGTTTTACACAGCTGAGTGGTTGCCGCTGGAGATTAAAGCATTTCTCCAACATGCATAAAAACATCAAGGCAACACTCCAGTTATGTTTTTGATGAGGGAATAGAATTATAACATGATGTCAAGCTATAAAAGTCAATTTTTACATAGCACTGCCTCTTCAAGCTTTTCTGCTATTACAAAGGTGTTCAGCTTTGAGGTTGCCACGGGTGATGTGTGGTCGTTCCCTAACAGGGAGTGACCTTCCGAGTGGAGAATGGGGAACTGGTGATTGCCAGGATTCTTCACGGTGGCATGATTGACCAGCAAGGCCTGCTGCACGTGGGCGACATTATCAAGGAGGTCAACGGCAAGGAGGTGGGCAATGACCCCAAGGTGCTCCAGGAGATGCTTAAGGAGGCGAGTGGCAGCGTGGTGCTGAAGATCCTGCCCAGCTACCAGGAGCCACACACACCCAGACAGGTCAGGCCCTTAAAGAGAGGAACACTCTGGCTAATAGAGTTTAGAAATGTTCTCATTTGCTTAAAAGGATGCTGACATTTCCATCAGTAAGCGGCGCCCACTTCCAGCCCTTCCTGGCACCCGCTATGCTGTCTGGAACCTTCTATGCTGAGTTGAGAAAGTACAATAAATGTTAATGTAGTTTAGTTTATTGTGTATTTTTCTCTTTAATCTGCTTTTTTAATTTCAAGAAACACCTAGAAATAACAGTTTGTTACATTCATCCTCTAGTTGTGGAACTGGTCAAACTGTGACCCCATATGAGTGAAGTGATCATACATGCTGATGTTTTACAAAGAGAATGGAAAGATGAGGTCAATACAAAGAGCACTGAGGTCTTTTTAATTGACTGACTGCACAGTGGGACAGTTGTCAGTTTGTTGTTTCAGAGGAAGAGGGACTTGAATCCAAAACTCTGCCTTTTTGGATCTGAATGTTCTCCAGGTAATCTATGGATTTCCACTGAGTAATCTGATTTCACTTAGATAAATAGTCTGACTTGCCCTTGGATGTGAGTGTGTGTCTGTGTGTTGAACAACCGACACTTTCGGGGTCCACCAGCGATTTTACCCATTGACTGTTGACACAACAAGCCCAGATTCCCTGCAGTCAAAAGTATGTATAGAAAATAGGTGGATGGAAGAACATTACTTTCTAAATGATATTGCATAAACTACTGCAAACAATTGTAGTTTCCTCAGCATAAATTATTTAGCAATTGTACAATGAAAAAAGTTGTGTGTGAAGTGTGTTTTCTAATTACTAACCATAATCTTCAGAAAAGGTTAAATTGGTGGAGCCTGCATCTTACTGACGCAGATACCTGTGATGGCTTGTAAAGGTTCTTCAAAGACAGGACGCTCAGGAGTAGAGTGGTGTGTCCCGTCAAACCGTCAGTTCCAGAAACCACATACACACACAAAAAAGACTGAAAAGCACAGACAAGAAAACACTTGGGGTTTCATATAAAACAACATACAGTGGACAACATTGCTATTAATATTAATTCTATTAATTCTACATTTGAAAATCGTCAGGTAGGAAACTAGAAATCACATTTCAGAAAGCTGTAAAGACTCACAAAAACAAAAATTAAACTTAATGTGTGATTAAAGTCTTATTCATTGTGTTCTGCCCACCATAGCCTCTGATTATTTCAGCTCTGATTTTTTTTTTTTCATGCTACAACCCTTTGGCCAGAGTTCCTAGAAGTCATGCAGCTCTTGGAGCTGCTGCCTGCCTGTAGAAATGACATAGATCATAGAAACGAAACGAACCAGAGCTGGGGAGGCCGTTAAAGAACCTGTTAAAAATGGAGGCCACCACTCAGCCCGGCAGGAAGCTATAAACCTGTCAGCAGGAAGTGATCCAGTGATCCTCTGAAATACTGCGCTCACTGCTTTCCACCATAGGTTCTCTCTTCTCGTTAACCAGGGTCAGTGTGCTAACCTTCTGTTCACTCGTCGTGATCGAAGAGCCTTTATGTAGAGAACCTGTGTGTGTGTGAGAGAGAGCTGCTGGGGGTTTTATTTTCTTGCATCAGTTCAGTAAAAAGACAAAAAGAAATTGCGTCAAGTGCATGGGGAGGAGATGGTTGCCATGGATACTGATTTTGTCTATCCCTTTATTTCTCCATTTCTCCTTCTGTTTTTTCTTGTTATTTCAATTCAGTTTCACTTTGGTTTATTTTTACAGAGAAGCAGCGTTCAGCTTCTATGCGCCACAAATCTGGAACAAACTTCCAGAAAACTGCAAAACAGCCGAAACACTGAGTTCCTTTAAATCAAGGCTGAAAACCCACCTGTATAGAGCTGCTTTCATTAGTAATAACTGGATCAACATATTTGATGTCTATTGATGAATTTGATGATGGCATTTGACAAAATAATGTAATGTTTATTGCTTGTTTTGTAATTGTTGACTGCAAAGCATTTTGAATTGCCTTGTTGCTGAAATGAATTAACCAGTCTGAATATATCCAGTCAAAATCAAATTTATTTTCTGCTGATATGATCGGTTTCAAATCCAGTTCCATGCAGTCCAACTGAGTCATATTTAAGATGGCAAATAAAAAAATGTAGTTCATCATTTGATTCCAAGTAGTAAAACATTATCTATATAAGGGAGAGCAGCTGATTGCATCAAGCCCATGACTTTGCAGCAATCCCTCCTCCTAAGCATGAGTTCCTGTTGTTATTCTCCGTCTTTGTCAAAATGTTTCATGCAAGGACATATCTGGTGGTCAGCATGAAAAGTTCCATGAAGCACTGATGTAGAAATACAGCGTAGCTGCAAAACAAATCTGAGGAAATAGTACATTGTGAGAGCTGCTGCAACATGTCGGCTTGTTTTCCTCATTTGCCCTGCCATGAGTTATTTTTTCTTAACCGTCCTTCTCTGCAGCTACAAGTCCTGCAGCCTGGCATTGAGTTACTGTCATATAAGGCTGGCAGAGTGTGAAGTAAAAACTTTGGTACAGATTGGTCTTCCATATGGACAGTGACCCAAAGTGGTTACAAAAAGGTTTAAGGACAGGAAAGACAATGATTTGCTATGGCCATCACAAATTCTAGAGAGAAAATGCCACCAGAACTGAAAAAAGGTAACACAAACCTAAATTAGTTGACTAGAAATAGAGGATTTACATAATTAAAAAATACAAATAAAACAAAACCATATCTCATTAGCCACACTGACTCAGGAGGAATAAAGATGACAAATTTCTCACAACCAGCTTCTTCAGGTGGAATGCCCCATGTGTGCCAGCTAATGTTTCCCCGGGGCAACAATATGGCTTTTGGAATGAAATATAAGTTCCCCTTCAGATTTGAATGCACCCTTAACCAAACAAATGAACACCTACACTAATTCACTGAAAGCTTCCACACATATATAACTTAATGTTTCATGTTAAATAACATGCATCTACTGCCACCATGAACCAAACAACAAAACAATGAACCAGGTGTACTACAGTTGCCTTGACGGCAGCTAATGGCTGTAACAGCTCTATTAATGACTTCATGTAAGAAAGAAACAGCTGAACACATGAACGTGGGGAAGAAGTACTTTCTATGCAACTAAAAACAAGATCGTTACATTCTCTGCATGTCTCTCGCCATCAAAAAGAGGCTTTGTCTTATTTCGTCGACCTGAGAAGGGGAGTAGGCTGTTTGACTGACTGATGCTCACCCACAACTTACATAACCACAATACTCCTCAGCTTTATTCTAATATCAAGCACAGCCTGTCCAGTTCTCAGCCTATCGCGTTAGTTTTAACGATATTCTTTCCTGTCCCACTACAGGCCTTCGTGAAGTGTCACTTTGATTACGACCCCACTCACGACAACCTGATTCCCTGCAAGGAGGCAGGCCTCAGCTTCACCAGCGGAGACATTCTGCAGATCTTTAACCAGGAAGACCTGAACTGGTGGCAGGTGAATCCAGCATTCAGACACACATCCTTGCTCTGCTTTTTCTTTTTTCCCCTGTTAAGCTCAAGCTGTTTGTGTTTCCCTCCCAGGCGTGTCACATAGAGGGAGGCAGCGCAGGCCTCATTCCGAGCCAGCTTCTGGAGGAGAAGAGGAAAGCGTTTGTGAAGAGGGACATGGAGCTCGCCACCACAGGTAGTCCCTCACATTTACCCATATTCCCCATCAGACATCTGTTCCTCTCTGAATCGTACATGTATTTCTTCTAATCTCGTTCTCCCACCCTCCGCCAATAACCGCAAAAAAGGTCAGAAAGATGCATTCTGGGGCAGTGCTATGTGTTTTCCAGGCACATAGTGCGGTTTCATAGCAGAATCAAGAAGCTATGTTAATTTGACTTGTTAAAAAATGCTGTATGTATTAATGTATTGGGCTTCTTTAAAAGCTTCTGCTCTTTCTGAAACTCCGCCTTAGGGAAGTCATTACAGCATGGCTCCTCTATTAACCCTTTAACAATGTTTTACCAGTGTTACACTGAGTAGCTCCTGTAATGAACTCAGCAGATGAGCAGTTCCACCTGATGTTTGCTAATTGCTTCTGGCTAGTCTGAAGGGGTAGGGCTACTATGTGAGTTGGAAGGTTGAAAACTAGAGCTTTGTCCTGATAATGGTTGCCACGGCAGATTAAAGAATTTCTCAGACATGCATCAAGGAATCAAGGCAACACTCCAGATTTGTTTTTGATGAAGGAATTACATCATAACATGATGTAAAGCTCGAAAAAGTTGATTTTACATGACTCTGCCGCTTTAAGCAGCAGCGTCTGACATTCACAAACCATCCTCACCAAGACGGAGCATTGATTCAGGAGAGGCAATATGAGCTCCGTAAACAAAACACAGATCGATACAGATCTCTGTACACATGAAACATGCAGGTGAGGGGAGGGTTTGTCTTATGCGCTTAGATCCGCAGTAGAAAAGGTCTTGAGCGGCGAACAAAGCAGGCGCTGAGTCATAGCAGGCCCTGCGTCCTTCACCTAGACATACTGTCCTCTGAGCCAGAGGACACATCTGTCTGCCAGCACACACTCCTCTTGTTGTTCTGAGAGCACAGTCAGAATTCCAGTGTTGGAGCAGAGAACCTGTGGCGTAGCATAGCTATTAATTTGCTGGTTCAGCTGTTGAAAAGCAGAATTAAAGCCAGATTTGACACTGAGCTCGTGTTTCCTTGACCAGATAGTCTGCTACACTGAGCAGAAGGTTAACAGCTTGCCAAGTCACAGGTGCTTCCTGGCACCAGCAGAACGCGCTGTCTGGTTAGTGCTGGTGCACAGCGCCATCTAGTGGTGCCTTCTGCTTCATTGTAAACAAATTCTCTGTTATTCTGCAAAAAGAGAGATGTTGGGATGAGCAGAAAACAAAACAGATCCAACAAATTCATTAACTTAAAATGGATTATTATATTTTGTAAATTATATTTAAACCAGCACATGGGGTGTGCTGTGGTGGTGCAGGGGTTAAGGACAACCCACATATGGAGGCCCTAGTCCTCAACACAGCTGTCACAGGTTCAATTCCCAGCCTTGGCAACCCTTGCTGCACACCCTCTCTCATTACCCACCTCCCTGTCAATTAACTATCAAATAAAAAGGCCACTAGAGCCAAAAAAAACAGCACATTTGCAAAGAAGATTTACTAAAAGAAAAAAAGCATTTATAATTTAAGAATAAAAAAAAAAACAGTCAAAACTAAACAAATGGATATTTGTTTAGATATTTTATAGAAAATATCTCTGGTACAACCTGAAGAAAACAAAGAGAGTAAATACATTTTTACTTTTAAGAAAATAAATTTTTGTGATTATTTTATTGTCTCTCACATGTTTGCATTTTTTAAACTTTTCTGTAACAATCCTCACGGAGGTGTAACGTACTCCGCAGGTGTGAAGGCGCAGAACATATGGCTGTACCCATGAACTGGCAAATAACAGCAATAACAATGGTGGATAGCACTGTGCTACTTAACCTGTTAACATTAACATAATTTCTGATAAAGAATAAATATATTCCATATATTTATGTCCACTTCATTCATGAGAAACATGAATGAAGTGGACATTCAGACACGTTACTGAGGTGGAGGCTAATGAAGTGGAAGCTAATGGTCAAAGGCTCATGCTCATTCGATGACAGCGCCATCTAGAGGCTTGTCATGACAGCTACATCTGACTCGAGGTGGTTTGGCGGTGCTGTCTAACCCTTGTGCATGCGAGGACTGAGGCAAATGATACAAGTGATACGAGTGTGGGGTCGGTTGGACCCCATTTGTAAACACAAGGGCTAAACATTTTCCCAGTCAACACCTGAAAAATATTGATAGTTTCCAGGCAGTAAGCACAGCTTAAAATGAGAATATTAGATCTGACCAATAATAAAAAAAACTTTAAAAAAAATTATGTTTGATACCTGCTTAAAGGTTGTTAACTTCAAAGGATATTTTTAATCTGACAAACAAGTCTCATCTGAGCGCTTATTCCAGTTTATTGAATATAACTCAGTACCATGGACTCAGCTTACAGAGGCTTGGGGGTTTAACTTATTTTATGTTTTCTCTCTGTTTTAGGTCCCTTGTGTGCAGGAATGGGCGGTAAGAAGAAAAAAAAGATGATGTATTTAACCACCAAGAATGCAGGTAAATGGATCCTGACATTTTGTTTCACATGTGTATGAAATGATTACTTACAGTTTGTCATCGTTTATTCTTTGTTCTGTTTCCTTTTTGTTTGATTTTTTTTTCATGTGTTTTTTGTTTTCAGAATTTGATCGACATGAACTGCGGATCTATGAAGAGGTTGCCAAAGTCCCTCCTTTCAGGAGGAAGACGCTGGTTCTGATTGGAGCGCAGGGAGTCGGACGACGCAGTCTGAAGAACAAGCTGCTGGTGTTGGACCCTCAGCGCTATGGGACCACCATACCCTGTGAGTGACTGGAACAGGCAGTCTTTGGTCACACTATTTGTTTCACATGTTCTATTTGGTCAGTTTCTGGAGATTGTTGACCATTGCTCTGTGAAAAATAGCTCAAGATCAGTCAGACTGAATGGAGAGCAGTAGAATACATGGATGTGCCATTACTGAACAGAAACAAAGCTGACATTATTATCTTTCTACATAAAGAGGAACGATCTAGAGTTCAGCTTCAGTTACTACAACTAGAAAATAGTGATCAGGTCTGGAATGACCTGATCACTAGTCTGAGTCTGATGGACTCAGATCTGAACCTTCAGAGTTCAAAGTCAGCCTTCTATCACCTGAAGAGAAACTCATCCATGCTTTTATCTTTAGATGCATCGATCACTGCAACAGTGTCTTCACAGGATTGCCTAAAAGCTCATTCAGACAGCTGATTGACAGACAGCTGTCTCTGTGTTTGAATGCATCTCCATCGCTCAGTCACCTCCAGGAAGCCGAAGGTGGACGAGCGAGACGGTCAGATGTACGGTTTCATGTCGCGGAGCGAGATGGAGTGTGACATTAAAAGCGGCCGTTTCCTGGAGCACGGCGAGTACGACGGCAACCTGTACGGCACGAAGATCAACTCCATACATGAGGTGATAGAAACGGGAAAGATCTGCATCCTGGACGTCAACCCACAGGTGAAGTTTGTTACTCTGTTTTTATACCTGTCAATACTCACACACTAACCAAACACATCTTTAAGGTTTACCTGAAATAAAAAACTACAGAGAGATGGAAAAAGATACGGCTGATCTTATTAATGGTAGAGTAAGGTCCTGATGTTTGGAGCTAGGGCTGCACCAGTTACAGTTTTCAGGCCGATCACTAATCTTTAGAAAGTCTGACCTGATACTAATTGTTTTTTTTTATTTTTTGTAACTGACACTGCAAAGTGTTGTTGCCAAAATCTCCAATTAGAGGTCTGAAAAGTTGCTAAATTTATTGACAAAGTTGCTAAGTTTTGACTGCCTTTTGGAGCTTTTTGAATTTCTGTTCTCCGTTGGTTTGAATCTATCCTCACTGTACCTGTTTTTCCTCTGAAGGCCCTTAAAGTGCTGCGAACATCTGAATTCCTGCCCTACGTTGTGTTCATTGAAGCCCCAGACTTTGAAGTCCTCAAAGCAATGAACAGGTCAGCCATTGAATCAGGAGTCGTCACTAAGCAGATGACGGTGAGTGTTTGGATCATTAGACTTATTTCTCAATTGATCTTCTTAATGATTATTTTTCCTCTGAAAAAAGTTACTTAATTTAATTCATTAATTTTATTTTATGAAAAAAAAAAACAGTTTGATACTTTTTCAATAATTTTTTGTACTTAGTATCAGCCATAACTATAAAGTGCCACCTAATGGATATTAAAAAATAAATATCATCAGGATTCACCTGAGCCTTCAGAACATCATTTATCATCATCTAACTTGAACTGCACTGAAAAAACTGAACAGTTGAATACTGAAATTAATACTGAAATTGGTGACAAGTAATTAAATAAAGTTCTTCCAATTTAGTTTATTACATTGTCAAGTTGAACAAGTTAGACCAGTGTTTCTCAAAGTGGCTCCAATGAGGGCTAAGGAAAATCAATGGCACGCCTGGATTGGATGCTTTGGAAATGGCCAGCCAATAGCATGTTAAGCAGCATTTCAGCTCACCTTATTCTGAAAAATGAACAAAAACATAATTTTTTGGCAATTGATTTGGAGTTGCATTTCACAAAGTGACATGGTAGATAAATCTAGCATAAGTCTAAAAGCGCTGTTGTTCTCTCCAATGTGCTGGTCCCAGGACTCTGAACTAAAGAGGACAGTGGACGAGAGCGAGCGCATAAAGAGGGCCTACGGACATTACTTTGATCTTTGCATCGTGAACGATGGTTTGGAGGCAGCCTTCCGCAGCCTCCGGGTGGCGCTGGAGAAGCTCTCCATGGAGCATCAGTGGGTGCCGGTCAGCTGGGTGTTCTGAGCATTGCCCACAAAGAGTCGGAGGACGCATCGTCACCTGCGCCGATGGAGCCGCACGGCGGACATCGGCACAGGCGACCAGCCTCACGGAGACACATTTTTTTGTACAAACTAAGTGTTCCTCTGTTGACCCTAATGTCAAGTTGTGATTAATTTGTCAAAACTGGTTGTTTGTTGAGGAGGCTTTAGAGACGACGACGAGTTGTAGTGAGATAGTTTAAATGCCGGAGGGACAGTTTTAGCCTTCACAAATCTTAAATACTTTATGTAGTGTAAATGTTTACATTTGTTCTGTAGGAAGGATTGAAGAAAGATACCAAATGTCACATTTGTGTTGAAAACTTAATATTTTTGCCATTTGATCACATGGTATGATTGTACGTGTTCAGAAATGTGCTAAAAAATGGCAATAGTTACTGAAATAAACATGCAATACACTGACTGACGCACCGGAAAGGAAACACACACATTTCTGCTTTGGGAAGAATGGAGGATGTTCATGTTGAGACAGTTTTCATTCATCTTCTTTCCTTTTTGAATGTTGATTTCTGTGCGTTCGTCCTGACAGTTAGAGGATGCAGCAGATGTTTGAGTTTAATCCGTAGCACCAGTAACAATCAAACCGTAACACCTTCAGTAGCCTAGACCTGTTGTGTGCGTTGTTTAACGAAGGGGAAACATTTGACCTTAACGTTTACTTATTGGACTCTTGATGGAAGATAGTTTTTTTTTTTTTTTTACTTTTATGTAAAACCGGTTACCAGTGGCTTCAAATTCATGTTTACTTTTGCCTTAATATGGTTCAAAAGCCAAGGAAACTATTTTTTCATCATGGAACTTTTCATTTCTGTCAGTGTACATGTTCCTTAGGAATAAACACATAACTCTGTCAGCTTATTTATTGTCCATTTAATCTTTCTTTCAGCCTGTAAGTACTGTATTGTAATAAAGAGTGTATAGAATATCAAAGAAACACCTGGTGCTCTGATGATTCGGCTGGTGTGCAGTACTCTTTATTCTGATCTTCATATGAAAAGTTTATTAAAAATGCAGTTGGTTAAAAATGTTGCACTCTTTTTGTTAAGTAATTTTGATATGCATATATGCAAAAGTGTTCATATTTTTTAATTTTTTGAAAATATATTTTTCATCTCACTTGTACCTAAAACGTCAGTTTATTTGCAGTTTTATCTAACGCTCCAACACAAATGATGTGTAATGAAAATTATATGAAAATAAATGGTTTTTAAACTAAAACAAAAATAAAATCAAATCTGAAAAGTGTAGCACGTTTTTGTATTGAGCCGTAAGTCAATACTTTGACTTATTCCTGTGGGTTTTATTTTGGGGTATAAGAGTAAAGGGAGTTAAATCAGTGTTTTTTTTTTCTTTTAGTAGTAGAATATTTTATACTATATTTATAATATCTTCTAATATTTCAAATAAAATCTGATTGTTCAGCTGAAGGATGCTCTCCGTGAGCGGTGCTGACTGCGGGGTAAGGCAGGTGGGGTCAGCTGTCCACGTTCCAGGGGAGTCATCCAATGAGAAGCAAGGGGATACATATGATATGGAGGCGGGGCCTCGCCCGGCCAGATACCTGTCAGTTTGGGGTCAACCTGCATGAGAAAAACGTTACTTTGAGGATTTTGTGTTGATGTATTTAAATCAACCATTCATCTGACTGCATACACAAGTTCTCCAAACAGGTTGCTAGGCAACGGAGGGCTAAGTGTGTTTTCCCAGATGAACATCAATGGGAAAACACACTGGCTTTAATTTCAGAGGAAGCTGAAATTAAAGCCACAACTTCCAGATTGCAGCTTCCACTGAGCCATAGTCGCTGACTGTTAGGGGGCGCTGTTACACGGCCACAAACAGAAATAATCAGTTATAAGAGAAAAGAAGCTTGTTTTTCAGTCATATTCTCATCATGTTATTCATTCATTTATGAAATAACATTTTTAAAAAGGAAGCTAAATATTTATTTTACAAAGTAAATATTTAGCTCCAAAATATTTTGTTTAGCAATCTAAATATTTAATTAGTAAACTAAACATTTAGTAAACATTTAGTTTACTAAGTGTTAGTAAACTAACATTTAGTTAGTTTACTAACTAAACATTAGTAAACTAACTAAATTTTAGTTTACATTTAGTAAAACTAAATGTTTACTAAACATTTAGTTTACTAACTGAAATATTTACTTTAGTTTGCAAACTGAATATTTAGCTCCAATATATTTAATTACGACGTCAAATAGTTAGTTTGAAATTGTGATATTCATAGTTGAATGAATGACGTGGTGAAAATATGAATCCCACGTTTTTTCTTTTATGACTGAATTATTGCTGTTTATTTGTAACTTGGTAAAAATCGCCACATAGAAGCTTCCTTAAGGTTTAAGGCTGGTTTCACTCTAACTGCTTTTGGCAAAATCAATTTTGGTGTTTCATTATTCAGATTTACATGTGATTGTTTTTTGTATATTGGTAGGAAAGTTCATTTTTGGGTTAATTTAATGTAACAGTTGACGTTGGTGGCAACTTATCCATCCTCACCAGTGAGTATGGAGGCGGCTGTCCCACGGTGCTGTAGCGTGGAGTATGTCGGTTGAACTCTGTGTCCACTTCCACCTGGTCCTCTGGTCTGCATATTGCTTGGACTTGCATTGTTACCGTGGCGTCGTGCTGTTCTCTTCTCTTCTTCAAGTGATGATAGAAGCAGAGGAGGACGGCTGCAATGGAGATCACTGCTACCGGCAATCTGGGAACAAATAGTTTATTTTCACACAGACACTCTGGAGCTCAGACGGACGCCATCTTGAATTCATTGTTAACTCACATCATTCGAAACATCCTTCAGTCACAGCTGGACTTAAGTCGACCTGCTGGCATCACTGAGAGACGAAGCGCATCGTTTCACCAACCTACTGGGCAAAACGAGAGCGTTTTCTGTTCCTGCACCAAATCAATAGGAAACAACTGAACAGACTGATGCAATTTGTAGCCAAATTAGAAAATAATGTCTTTTATATCCCAGCTGATACTGACACACCCCAAGTCAAGTGATTATGCCCTAAGGTGACCCGACAACGTTTCCCTCACATGAACATTCAGATGTGCACCGATAATAGTTGGTTAGAAGGATTTAACAGAACAGACCAGCAGTATCTGAGATCAAATACTTCTAACATTTATCCTGAAATCTGTTGTTTTTTAAACCTTAAGCGACAAGTGAAGCTCAGTCTCAGATCTATTATCTGATCAGATATGTAACAAACAGACTCTTTGGACGTTTTAGAGACTAATCTTACCTTGTTTGAGAATCCCAAACATCCAGAAGTTCTCCAGAGCCTGAGCTGCTGTCAAATGATAATGTGTCACATGAAGGAGGCAGAGTGACCAACATTTACAGCATCGCTGTCATGCCACAGAGGGGTGTGTTCACTCTTTGTCACACTTATTGTACAGAGCTATGTTCAAACCCCTGACACTTTTACACATTTTGTCACAACCACATAATTCAACATGTTTTTGGGGGATTCTGTGTGCAGTGCAGTAATTATTTTATATATAAATAATATAAAATAATTTTTAGATAAACATCTAAAATGCGTGATTTCCGTTTGCATTTAGCATGATGTCAGGTTACTTTTTTGTTTCTTTGGACCAGCTTTGCATATTTTGTAAGACAAGAAAATATGCAAACATAACCAAGAACAAAATCCCACTAATCTTCTGTTTGAAAAGGAGCAGCAAGAAGTGAACACTATATTTAATGTGATATATATCACCTACATAATCCATTATTATTAGAAATTTGTAATTGAAAAACATGTTATTCAATTCTCTGTGGTAAAAAACCTACAAATAAATTCTGTTACATAGAACAAAATGATTTCAAACTGACTCTCAACAAGACGAGAAAATTTACTGACACATAATAATAGTAATAAAAATGACTTGTGAATAACAAATGAGCATCAGAGTAATCTAGGCAAACATTCATATCCAGAGTCTTTTTTTTGCCCTTCTTCTTTGCTCCAGTTAAGTGAAGTTCCACCATGATGCTGCCACCACCGTGCCTCACTGTGAGGGTGTTGTGAGGTACAGTGAAACCAAGCAGATTTCCCAGCTTGGTTTCATTTTGATTAGTTACTTTCAATCCATTCAACTGGTTTCACTGGGTTTCATTTGGGTGTATTAGAACAACAAAAGGTAAATCCAAATTCACACCACATTTTACAATTTCTTTTTTTTATTGGTAAAAAGTGTTCAAAACATAAAGTAGAATGAAATAATTTGTTTCCACTTTACAAAACAAAGTCAGTTCTTTGCATTGTCACATAAAGTCTTTATAAAATAGAAGTTGGTTCTGGGACAAATAAAACTGTCAACACATCTGGCCATATTAAAACTCATAATGTCTATTAGAGGAATCAGCAAGAAAAGAGAATGCATCAGGTTGAAGGAGTGGGAAACTTTAACTATGCTCTACCTGAGTAGAGCATAATACTGGTGTAAAGGCTCTAAAAACATCAGCTGAACTTGAGATCATTTATGCATATGTTGTTTTTTACTTTTTGATGACCTAAACAAATTAACTTCTTTTTTTTTAAATGGGAATCTGCTTATATATGCACAATAAAGCAGCACAAACAGTACAGTATTATTGTGCTGTACTCTTCTTCCTCCTCTTCCTCTGTAACAACAGGATGATGAGGAAGATGAAGGGTTCATTCCTGAGAACAGATGAAACATGAAACAGATTCAACGCTGATGATTCCATTAACGCATTTAAAAAGTTGGATTATGGAGAGTGCAGAATGAGCCCTGAACTCCAAACAGGAATCCTAACATGAGGGAGAATTACATTCACTGCTGGGGAAATACTTCAACTCTTTGAGGAAAACAGAAGAAGAAAATATGACTGAGTGTCGCTGACCTGCTTTAAAAACCGTAAAAGCAAAATTATGAAGAATCCTTTACACAATAATCATCCACATGGCAAAACAAAGTTCTGGTAGTGTCATGCTGAGGGAATCCGTTTCTCCAGCCTGAACAGGGCAGCTGGTCAGGGATGAGATTAAGTAAGTTAAATCGAAGAGTTCTAAAGGAAAACCTGCAAATGATCTGAGATCGAGTTTCACCTTTCATCAGTAGAAGAGCAGCAATTTTCTTTATTTTTACAATGGTCCAGTCAAAGTCCAGAGCTAAATGAAACTGAGAAGCTGTATTAAAGTATAAAAACTTGCTCTTTTGCAGACACTCTTCATTAAATCTGGGAGAATTTAAGCCAATTTATAAGGAAAAATCGGCAAATTGTTCAGTCTGTCGTGTAAATCTGGTAGAGACAAACCTGGAGCGACAGACTGACTCACTCAGCTGATTTCTGTCTGCAAAAATGGTTTAGAAACATATTCATTTTCATTCAGTTTGCACATAACACCGCACATGGATTGTTGTGGTGGTAACATGACAAAATATACTAAAAATACAGAAAAAAGTATGAAAACTTGTGAAAAAGAAAAAACCCTCAAATCTGAAACTTACAAAAAATAACTAATTTCTCTCAGATGGTTGAATTTAATCCATTTTCTCTCAGATTAAATTGATTTAACTTAAAACCAACATACTTTAAAAGTTTCCCTTCATATTTATCTGTGTCTAGATCTTTATTTGTACAGTACAGCGTAACAGACACTGTCAGGTACAGTAAATGCACTTAATTATAGAGGTTTTAAATATGACTTGCAGCAGACAGTTCACACCCTCAGTGGCCTGTTTAAAGACGCAGAGCACACTGAGGTCAAAGCTGCCAGTGTTAGAGACTTAGAATCACGTTGACCAGACAGGAAAGTGACCGCTGCCTGGGTTGAGCCGCAGACCGCTGCAGTTTGAAGTAACCCTCATTATGATGAGGCACGGACGTTATGGGGAAGAGGAAACAGTGATGGAAGAGCTGATGACAGGAAACCAGGAATCCCTGTTTCAGCTTGTTTTGAAGGAATGCGGTGGAGGTGCTGTCGGGACACGCCGGGACGATCCTCGCCGCTCACCTTCTGTACGCACAGAATGCTGAAGGAGAGATTTTCTAAACCAGAAAATGTCACTTCGGGCTCGCGCTTTGGAATTAATCACAGATGAAACAGCTCAGGGTTCAAACACCTGCACACACGCACACACAGACACAGACACTTTGCTTTAGTTCTGCTTCAAAGTTAGCAAAACCCTGAGTGACACAATCTACCATCTAGAAGAGAGGTGGTGGGGGAGGGGGTGGTGGTGGTGGTACACCACTGGCTGGAGGAGGAGGAGGAGGAGGAGGTAGACCGGTGCTGCTGGCAGCATGAGGCGGAGGGAGTGGAAGGAAGCTGTTGTCCAACAGGCCGATGGCCGGTGGAGGAGGGGGTGGGGGAAGATTGGATGGAGATGGAAAGGAGGGTGGAGGAGGGAGGCCAGTGTCCATTGAGGAGGGAGGAGAGGGCAGGTTTGTGGCAGAAGCAGGTGGAGGAGGGGGAGGCAGGCTGCTCGCTGTGGGCTTAGTGGGAACAGAGGGTAGAGGTACGGCGATGCCGTGGGCCGACCTGTTGAGGCAAAACAACAGGACAGCAGTCAGGACTTCTACATCAGGTTCAGCTAAATCAGATGTTATCAAAAATATATCTTCATCACATCAATACAGTAGCAAAAGAGACTAACTCTGTAGAGATCCACAGCTTAGGTGGAAGAATCTCTCAACAGGACATATTTTAGACAAGCATTCCTCTAAATCTGATCCAAAATCATTTCTAAGTAAAATCAATTTCATTCAAAAGTCATCTAGTTAGTAGACATGTCTACTAACCTGTCTAATTTATTCTCAGTGTATGCATAGCTGTTCTGCGATGACCTCAGAGATTCAGGGAACATTAGTGCTCACACGGCATCCACACGACAGAGGAACACAGCAGACAGATCAGAAAGAAACAGCCGAGGTAGGAGTAACCTACAAGCCATGTAAGGAACACAGTAAAAAGGCGCGACTGTGAATTTGGACTTTATGACGTACATTTAAAATGATTTGTGTGATGGCAGTCTACCACCTCACATTGCTCTGATCACACCATCACAATGGTGAACAGGCCAGGATGTCTGAGATCAAGACCAAACCCAAGACCACATCCTCCAGAACCAAGACCAAGACAACACCTGCCAACACCAAGCCGACCTTCGAAGATCAAAACCAAGACGTTGGCTGTACCTTTCAAGACCAAGACTAGATCCTCCCAGAGTAAGACAAAGCCAGGAACTTCCAAGACCAAGAAGAATGGGTGAAGATTTAAGTTTCTAGATGTGTACCTGGTAGAGACACATCTCAAATTGTCTATAAAATTAATGTTGAAAAACTGTCATTTTCGTTTCCCTTCACAACCTTGCACTACCTATCAGACAAGAGTCCAATGAAAAGCTTTGAAGTTTGTTGTCATGTGATGAAATGTACAAAGACTGATCTCTGTACTGATGAGATTTATGTCTACATACACAGAGTGTTCTTCAGCTCGCTCCGTGTTCTCTGTGGTCTTTGTGTTCTTGCTGGGCTGCTGCTCTTTGACCTGCAGGTTGGGGTTTTGGGAGTTTGGTGGGTAGAAGGTCAATGAAAGTGTACAAGCTATGAAAAAGATGATATATTTCTCAAACTGAAGTGTACTTCACCTGGAAATAGTGTCCAACGGTGTCCAAGATGGTGTATGATATCGGAGTTCTCATGTAACCCGTCTCCTGCTCTGTGCCTGAAGGGGGCGGGGCCATGGGTTTGGATCGGGTCTTGTCTTTGGGTGTGGTGAAGACACCAATCTCCCTCCTGGCCACCTTCTCAAAGTGGATCGCAGCAGCCTGGATCAGAACATAGTCGACTAAACTACAAATAGCCACAATCTGCCATGACTCCATCAGGAGGTTCAAGGCAAGATGATGGTCATAACCATGAATAAAAACACATTTTACACAAACATTTAAAAGAAACATGTACAATATGACTGAATTACTTTTACTTAAAACAGAAAAGAAACAATTAGTTCTTTAGTCCTACTGCAGCAGCAATTATTTATTATTACACTGACATCATTTATTCATTCCTGTTTTGATTTGATGCACAGACCTAAGCAGAAATATAAAACGTGCATCTTCATTTGGTCAGTTTTATTTGATCTATGGATTATTATTCCTTATAGAGAGCAAAACTAGTGTAGCTAATTGATTAAATTAGATTATCTTTATGAAGTTCAGTTTTTTCAGTAATGGAATAAAAACCTAACCTCATATAAATAGATTAATTAAACACTAAATAACATTTATGATTATGAAAACCCAACATCTTTCTTCTTAGAAAAATACAGTACCAATAAAACAATGCAAAATATATTTTTGTTAAACATATTATAGCCTATAGTGGGTATGGTTACTTGAAAGTTGTCACAGACACTTTTGTGCACCATTTTCTACCTTCTTCTACTATCAGTTTCATAACCACTGAAGGTAACAGCTACTTGATTGTGCAATAAAATGATAATACTGACCCTTTAACTCTCCTGGTGTCCTCGGGTCAAAATGACCCGAGGACAGGAGGGTTAAGACCAGTACTAAGGTATGTTTCACTAACATCTGATCTCCATGTCAGATGCAGTAATTCATGCAAATAGAACCACAAGCAACTATACAGTCCAGTACATAGACATAGACCTACATGTATCGAAATGTTGTTGTTTTATAATCTTCCGTGACACTAAAGTCTCCGTTTAAAATTAATGTAAAAACCTTTTTGAGGATTTTTCCAATTTACAGCTGTCTTCAGTGGGTAGGGTTTGAGAGTTTGTGGGGTGATGAGGGTGTTCCTGTCTCACCAGTGACAGCAGGTTGACGGAAGACTCCATGTCTTTGATCTGCATGGCCTGGGAGTCCAGCAGCCTGAGCACGGTGCTGGCCACGCTGTTGATCTGGTAGGTGACACTGGCTAAAGCCTGGGTGGTCAGAGCCTTGGTCTCCTCCACAGCTTTGGTCGGATCATCCGCCTGTGGCAATATTATCACACACACACATACACACATATCAAATCATGCCTGATTAAAAGCTGTTCGGTGCTCAGAGTGGTCTTCGCTCACCTGGAGGTAGTTGTTCTCGCAGTACTCTGCCACTCGGAGAAGGTTGCTCTGGTTATCAACCAGATCTTTCCTGGCAGCTGGCTCCTCTTGTAATATCTGACTTATAACTTCTGAGAAGCTCTTTGATCCTGTCATTTCTCCCATGGTTGTTGCTTAAAAAATGTTTACTATATGGGAAGCCAACAGACGTTGTTTGGTGAGGATGAAAACGGTTTTTTTCCCGGTCTACGCAGGGAGGTGTTTGTGTCGGTGGAGAACGCGGAAAATCCCTCAGGGGAGAGATTTGAGAGCAGCTGTTCTCAGGGAAGGGCTGCTCCAGGTGGACCGCCAGTCACTCCGCACAAAAACAGGAAACATCTGTCTCCTGTAACTAATATATACGTGTATTCTTTCTTTTTACACAATGCCAATTGAAACAACGAAACTACTTTATTATTTCCGATCCGTCTCCAAGCAAAGTGAAAGTCCACCAGCGATATCCGGGAAGTCCACCAGAGGTCAGTGTCGCCCAAAGAAATGACTTCTAAATCCAGGAACTCCGAGTGACGTGAAAAACTTGTTGAATTCTTACAGGTTTTTTTATTTATTCTACAAAGTCTTTTTGTATTGCCTTGTTGCTGAAAATGTGCTATATAAATAAAATTACCGTTACCCTTTTCCGTTTGTAATTTAAAAACGTTTGTTTTTACTCAACAAACAAAACTTTTAAAATTACCAAGGAAGAGAAGCCCCCCAAATAAAGCTGTTAATGTGTGAAAAAAAAAAAAAACTATTTTCCCCTAAGCTTAATGGGCATGTCACTTCACTGCCATCATTGAGATTTTCCATCACAGTGGGTGTGTTTTTACATTTTAACATTTATTTTTTACTTCACAGAATCAGTTCATATCCTTTAAAATATTATGTTCCTATATTATTCCTGCCTTGTTGCATAGTGCTTTCTTTCATTGTTAGATTGCATATTATATCAGCTTATATTTTCCTTTGATGTATGCATTTGTTTTCTTTGCCATTCCACTCAAGCCATTTCCTTCTTCTGTCAGCAAAACAAGCTTGGTGCTTTGAAATTTGCATGAGACAAACATTTCCTCCACTGGACTTGAAGATGTGATGTTATCAGCTTAATGTTTGAAAGTTCAGCAGCAGGGAAATCCTGCATCCGACAGCATGAGAAGCTGTTGATTTTGAACAATTTTTCTTCAAAAGTCATTCTCCCTATAAACATAACAGCCCCTCTCATTTCCAGCTGTTAGTTTTTCAGCAGGTTTTTTTCTTTCTTTTTTTTTCTTTTCTTTTTTATGAAGAGCTTCCTTTGTTACTTTTGGAGTTTCCTCTCCACTATCTTCAAAAGACACTGGCTATTCTGAACTTCAGTGACAGCACTGATGTGGAGGAGAACATTAACAGAAGCGGACCGCATACATTTAAATACAAGTTGTACTTTTCACAAGTGCCAAACCTGTTTCTTGTCAGATTCTAATGGGTTTGTGTAAATAGTCTGGAGTCCAGAAGTTTTTTTTTCTTCATCCCATCCTACAAGTGATGTCCAGTTCTTCAGAACTGCTTACGCCTATTTTCAGTCAATACAAAACTTAAGTGTCTCTATAATAAGAACTAAATTTAAAAAATGCAGAAAACTTTGCAATACAATTTGACTTTTGGCTGTGCAGTTGTTGATTTGTCTTTAAAATGTTTCCCCAACATCCTAACAGTTTAAAGGTTAAAGCCTTTTCAGGTGGTCAGAGTTGAGTAATTGATAATGTATTTTGGAAAGTTATTATTACACAGCTTTGTTACCTAAAACGACTATGTAACAAATATTTCAAATATTCAAATCACACAAACGCAGCATGATTCACATTCTTTTGTGCCCTCTTACTTTGAGAAAACTGAATGTAAAATGCCCTGAACTCGTTAAGACCACTGAGCTCAGCAGAGCTCAGAAATCTGGCGGCAAAGTGTTGACAATATATGACTCTTTCCTCTTTGTTCTCCTGACATTAAGCCCTGGTGAGGTTTATAGTTTTGAAGGAAAATGTTTTGTAACAGGCATTGAGGTTTCTAAGGTTGAGGTTTGTAAGGACCACTCCAGAAAAACAGAGGGATTTCACCAGGTTGTTGCAGCTTTATAATCTTTTATTTATTTATTTTTTTAGCCAGAAAGGGCTTTTTTTTTTCTTTTTTTTGCCTTCATGAATCAGGGCCTAAACTTGAAAACTTTACTTCAGGAAACAGCTCAATGAATACATCTCTTTCTCTGTTTTTGTTTGTGACACCGATCATGTTCAGGAGGAACGGCCTATGTCAAAGTCGGACAGCAGGGAATCATGGGTGTTCTGTTGGACCGCCAGACCACACACAGTGTAGAAAGCTTGTGGGGTCAAATTGACTACAACAGCCAATGGGCTTTGATTGCTGAACAATTTAATTTAAAACAAGATGACTAAGCAACAGCAAATATGTGTTTAGTCATGTCTATGGGAATGATAGACATTCCCATACTAACAGAAATGACACATTTCTGACTGATCAGGTACTGGCAATATTCTTCCAGCTATGAAAACCTTAAGGTAATTAAAGAATTTACTGCACATTGCCCTTTATTTTTGTATTTCCATGTTTCCTCTTAACTGAAAAGGAAACATGAAACCTTTTTTCTAGAGACTTCAAGACCTCCAATCAAGTTTACTTCTGGTCTGAGTTCTGACATGACAGTTTACGTGTGAAGCACTAATGGCACGACCCAAATCTCAAAATAAAGTGACTTAAACTTGACTTATTTCAAGAGTGCCTTGAAAATGTTCCATGACTCTTGATGGGTTGGAAAGACGACTCCCCCCACTGAGACACATTTTACCAGATTTGATTGTTGATTGTGGTTTTGGAAGACATTGTTTGACTTATACTGGTTGGCCAGTGTAGGAAATGGCACAATGAAGCCCAAGGACATGCTGCACACTACAGGTGAACACTTTGTGATGCACTAGGGATGAAAGTAAGCATACTTATCCTGGTGCTGTTGGGTTAATTTGAGCCTCTTTAAGTCAAATCTCCTGACCTTCCCTTCCTGCAGTCCGTTCTACCCACTGCAGTTTTTTCTCTCTCAGGAATCAGAAATAGATGTACAAACTAATGGTAATAACCACAGTCTTGATTATCCAGCAACATGTGACCAGATAGTCTATCAGTGGTCTCATGCACACTAAAGATTAGTTGTAATTAAACCCACGTCTGATGTGCACATTTGCTCAGCACTTTGTTTTATGGTCTTGTTTAGACAGCTGGATCATTCAAGCATGAAACCAGCAGCAGAGCTCAGAAATGAGATCGCCAGTTCACTTCTAATTGAAACTTAACTCACAGGAAGGTTTGGAGGCAACAGCACAATAAGGCAGTAAATACTCCATAAGCCCAGAGATCATTCAAACTGGTTTATGATCAGACTTTATTAAAATAACAGCTGAATGAGACAATGTTTTCCTCTGGTCTGACTGACTCAAAATTACCTGTTATTTTATGTTGTGAACATCCATTGGTTGTTCACAAACAGCAGAACCTATGGATGACTTCTGCTGCTCCATTACAATGGGGTCCACACAAACATGGCAGACGTTGATAGGGTTAACCACCTGCTGCATCAAACCTTTAGCAATTGAATTCACAAAGTTTTTCAAAGCACAAAATGGCAGAAATGGTTCCTGATGTGGCGCTTGACAAAAAACAGGTGGAAGTGAGAGGAAATAAAGCTTTTCCTTAAGCTAAAGACCATTCAGAGCTGACATAACACATTACAAGTAAAAACCCAAGAAACGGTGCAGACTTCCTCTAAGAGTACAAGTGCCTTTTAAAATTCTTCTGCTTCCTGTGGCCTGATATTTTCAACAAGCCTCTTTTGCACTAAGGGACATCGGAGTTAAAACAAACATTGACTGTCAAAATGCCACGCAATCATCCAGAACCTACAACAGGGACACCAAAAACATCCGACGCACAGCGAAAGAAAACATGAGGTGTTAGACATAAAATTTGCGACAAATTAGCTATCTGAGATGATGTGCTATCAGTACAAAACTTAACTACTGGCAGCACTTTGGTGTGAAGGCGTCTTGTATAGACAGCAAAGTAAAGCTTTTCAAATACATTTTTAATGGCAAAAAGAGAAACAAAGAGAAATAACAAAGAGATGAGACCAAGAACAACACCAGACAGATGGACATTATGCATGATGAAAGGACAGAAATTGGTGAAAAGTTCTTTTCTCTTACAAATCTTCCCTCTGGTTGCTCGGGGCCTCCGAAAAATGACTAGTCTGGAGAGGAAAAAGAACTCCTACAGTAAGTTTTATTGTGCCAACACTGAAGAATCCTGATACAATCCATGTGTTGAGTGGATTTTTTCTCACCACAAGGGAGTGAAGTTGGGGTGGAATCCACCCAAGAACGCTGTTATGAATACAGATCAGAACCAAAACATCTGCCAAATTAAAACCAATTCTTCTGTGTATTTTACAGAAAATGTTAAGGTCAGGACTTGGAGAGATTAGACCTATGGCCAATAAAGTCACCAGAGAACCTTTCAGTAAGAAAGTGTCTTGATAGCTAAGCAAATTGTGTCTAACTGCCACTCTCAGGTAAAAAAAAAAAATGAAACAGTTTTCAGTCAGACTAGGTGATGGTCCTATTTGTATTCACTGAGTATCCATCTTCATATGAATCCCTATAGGATGACTCAGAAGGAGCTGCCCTTAATTGATCAGTTTTTTTCTGAGTGGCAGTGTTGGATCTGGGAATCCAGTAGGCTGCCACCTTCAGTAAATGAAATTGAATAGCAGCATTTCTACTGATGATATGACTTTGTAATTTCACATTTCGAAAATACGTTTACCAAATGGAAACATGCCAACTTTGGAAAAACGCTGTGGTTTTATTTGGCTGTATCGAAATTGATTTATTTCGCCAAACCACAATGGAAACAATTTTTTCTGCCCGCACTTTGAGTCATATGATCAATAACTGGATGTTGCCACTGCCAGAAGACGACAGGAAGTAGTTAGGGGGACGATGGCATGGCATGTTTTTAATGATTTATGGCATGAACAACTTATTGACATGATCTTAATTGAGTTTCTTATTTAATAGAAACAACATAATTGTGAAATCATGTTCTTTAGACATTAGCGGGATATTGATATTTGAATCCAACCCAGGGCCAATCTAATTTTTTGTTATGGGGCCCAAGATTCCAGGCGGCGCCCCTGCCGGAATCTGCCGGAATGTTGGGTCAAATGTGACCCAACATTAAGGTCACATCCAACCGACTTGAATGTCATTAAGACTCGACAACAATGACACGCCCAAGAGGGAAGAAAACCACCATGGCGGACCATATTACTGTGCTGCTCTGGCAGGACAACAACTTCAAAATCGTAAGCTATGCTCCACCGTTGGCATCCATGTTTACTTCCGCAAACACTGAGGACTAGTTCTTTTTATGGCGGTTGGGAAAACACTGATCACTCTCTGTAAGTGTGACGTTATTGCGCCCTCTGTTGCACATACACATACTTTCAGGTTGTTTGCAATTCAGACTGGGGAACACAAACAGGTCGCATATATTTGGAAATGTGAACAATCACGCTGAAAAAAAATCCAATTTGACAAAAAATCTGATTTGGGTCACTTCGGGCTGCAGTGTGAACGCAGCCTTAGTCTGATGTCATTTCTTTTCTTGGCCTCACTAAACGTCCTCCTCTCTGCCTGTAACATTGATCATGTTTGGAGCTCTCTTAAGGCCATTTTCCCAAGTTGAGATCACTAAGAGATACTTCCAATCTTGGGATTCTCCCTCAATTACTGGAACACACTCTCTGCTCCCTGGTTCCAAAAGTTGGGACCACCACCCAGGTCTGCCACTTCAGTGGTTTTATCCCTGTCCACCAAGCAGCATTGAAGGGTCAGGTCAATATATCCGAGGTGTAACCTAAGAAAATATATTTTATTGCGTTGGAAGAAATTGGGAAAAACAGCAGGTGTGTGGAAAAGGATGAAGTTACTCAGGCTGTAGACGAAGAAACTGCAGGACAGCAAATGTAATATTTCATTTACTCCACAGAATCCATTTTCTCTACAGATTAAATGCCTTTGGGTGTCGCTGCGACAACGGCGGCCGTCAGTGATCAACACATACAGACTGGAGGAGATTGGATGCGGATGTCGACTATCACTGTCTCTCCACACTCCACAGACTTCTATTACAGGGGAGAAAAAACAAATTCAATTACCATAGAGACAACAGGAAAACTACAATGATTGTGTGCAAACACATACACTCACACGCCCACACCCACACGCGCACACACACACACACATACACACACACACATACACACACGCTGACAAAGCAGTTAAATCTCCCTGAGAATTGCTACAAGCAATTGAGATCTTCATTTCCACTCGTCTCCAGCCACCTGCTGCCCCACGCTTCAATGTGTTTCTGTCTCTGAGCAACAGGTTTCCAGAAACACGAGGCACATCCATCCAAAGAAATATATTCCTAATAAGAGGTCCGTCGTGGATTAAATAATTTTCTCATCAGCGATCACTTTTATGGTCATTTCTTATCTCAGAATCTTTCACTCTCTTCTTTATGATCGGTGCATCACATGGTGCAATCACTTTATCTGTCCAGCCAGGCCATATTCTGTCAATAAACAGTCAGATGCACATGTCAGTCATGTGTGGATGTTTTTTGTGGAACATCCAGCCTTTTACAAACTGTTTGCTGTCTCTTTGAAGAGATATCAGCTCCGTTTCTCTGCAGAGGCAGAGCAGCAGGAAGCCATGGAGCAATTTTCCAGTGATTCAAAGCTGAGACGCACCGTGTGTCGCTGCGTCATTCTGAGGCGCCGATGACTCTCTCTGCTGTGACCAGACAAAGCATGATCATTAATCACACCCATTCAGCTATCTCACCAGCTAATGCTGATGTCTTCAATAATAAACGGCTCAGCAGCAGAACGCCGCTGGTGTTTGATGACCTCAGTAAGAAGATTTGAATGCAATTCTTTCAGCGTTCTGCACCAAACGGTTGGGCTACATCAACATATTTGTATTCCCACAGATTTCAAAAGCAACTCACGAGAAACAGCTGATGAGATAGCTGAAGTATATTTGTGATGACAAGCTTTAATTTGTCAAAATGCTTTGAAGATTTATGTTTGTCAATTTTTGCTAAATGTGTCGAAACCGCAACTGAAAGCTTAGCAGAATGATCTTGCTCAACAAAAACAACAGATGCAGGATTTAACTGGCTCTGAAGACGGGCCAAAAAAACATAAAGGAAGCTGTAGAGTCATATTGTTGAGGCAAATTGTGCTTCTCAAGTTTACATGCTGATTTAATAGAACTCTGCGGATCAGGAGAGCAAACAAGAGTTTTATAAACACCATGTGAGGTCAGTGAGAACAGGATCACATGGAGGAAAACCATCTTAAACACACAGTCAGAGCTGCATGTTTATGTGTTAGCATGTGTATTTAAAGTCCAGACAGATAGTGCATCCAGACAATTTTCACAGCACTTCACTTTTTCCACAGTGTGTTATGTTACGGTGTGTTATATTCCAAAATTGAATCAAGTTAATATCTTTCCTCAAAATTCTACACACAAACAGATTCCATTATAAACGTGTTCTGATGTTGAAAACACACCATTTGGTAATTACAGTGTTTTCATTAAGTACAATATTGACATTAAAATCACACATGAATAAGTTTGGTCAAGCAATAAGTCATTAATACTCATGGCAGCGATGGATGGCCCTAAACGTCTTGAAACTTAATGAAGATCAGACAGAGGTAGTGGCTTTTGGCAGATCCACCATAAACTCCCTGACTAATCTTTGCTCCTTGGCCAAGGAGTATGTCAAGCTGGTTATTACAAATTTAGGGGTCAAGATGGATGCAGGTCTTAAACTAGAAGCACATTTTAGAGCCGTTGTAAAATCCAGCTTTTTCCACTGAAGGCAGCTAGCCAAAGTAAAACCCATTCTTTCCAGACAGCATTTCGAAACAGTGATCCATGCATTGTGGCCACACGGCTGGATTACTGTAATGCACTTTATGTAGAAGTCAGTGATTTATATATTTCCCAGATTCAGAGGCTCCAAAATGCTGCTGCATGTCTTTTAACAGGTACATGAAAATTTGACCACATTTCCCCTAATTTAGTATCCTTACACTGGTTGCCAGTACATTTTAGGATTCATTTTAAAATCCTTTTATTTGTTTATAAAGCTCTTAATGGCCTTGCCCCTCCCTTTCTGTCTGAACTGTTACATTCTTACACACCCTCCCGTTCCCTCTGGTCAGCTGATCAGTTGTTTCTGAAGGTACCAAAGACAAAGTGCTCAGAGTGGACCGTTTCTCTGTGGCAGCTCCAAGCTGTGGAATGATCTTCCCTTGGGCGTCAGACAGGCCTCTTCACTCACTGTTTTTAAGTCCCTTCTTAAGACCCATTTTTTCTTTGGTTTTTGGCACAATCTGAGATGTTTCACTTTGTTTTACTCTGTCTGTATATTAATATGTATTTTGTATTTGATCTTTTCTATTTTATAATTGTATTGTATTTTATGATTGTGTACAGCACTTTGGTCCTGTTGGTGTATAAAGTGCTTTATAAATAAAGTTGGTATGGTAGTAGTCCTCCTACTACTTCCTGTCACTTTCTTTGTCATTTTCGCCAGTAATGACATCTGACAGCTGATCATGTGACTCTTGTGACCTGAATAAAGTGTTTCCATTGCAGTTTTGTGAACTACATCTGTTCCCTTGCGGGTGAAAAGCCAGCCTCAGGATGAAAACTTTTTATCGACAAACTTGAGTTATTTTTCTCAAGTTTTCTAAACTGCTGTATTTCCAATTAAGCAAATTTGTTCTTGTAATTTCAATTTGTGCAATTTTATGGTTAATGGAAATGCAGCAAATGTGTAAAAAAAGTTTGAGTGTTTTGCAAATGTATTATTAATGACAATAATAATAATAATAAAAAACAAGACATCACATTTACATAAATATAAACAGTGAAGCTCCACTCTGAGGTCATCTCTCTGCTCATCCTTCTGAGGTTTCTACAGGTTAAATGTTCAGCTGTGATAAATACAGTGGATTTAGAAAGACACACATCTGTCTATATGAGGTCTCATAGTTGACAGTGCAGGTCAAAGGTCAAACACGAAGCTTGAAATTGAGCTTCCCTGCTGTGATGAGACAAAAGTTGGACTATCTGATGTGAACACCAGGCGCCATGTTGGGAGGAAACCAGGCCTGGCTCAACAGGAGGCCATCAAAGTGAGGCGGTGCGAATAACAGCGGAATTTTTGTTTTTGCATGAAAGAAGTTATATGTGAAAATTTATGGCTGAAAAGTCACAAATTAATAAATTAATATTCGTGATTGGCTGCATTCCTGTGCACTTTTCTCAGTCCTTGCCCTTTATTCTCCCCCAACGTATAAAACAACATTATAAACAAACCTCCTGAAATTCTTCTATAATCTGTGTTTTCGGTGAACCACCCCAGGATAATCAGTAGTTCTCACCATGAAAACCTTCTGGACTCACCCCTTAATATCAGCAGCCAGTGAAAACACGGCGCTGCTGTTTGAAACGGTGAAATCATCACAAATACAAGAAGAAAGCAGCACTTAGGCGAGAACTGGAATCTGAACTTAAATGTCAGCTTTGTCCTGTAGACTTTTATAAGAAGCTACCGACGTCCAAAATAAGAATAATTGCTGCATTTAGAATTACGAGGCCCATAATTAGGATTGTAAACTTCACTGATGCGTCTCCTCTGTAGCTCTACACACACAGACTGAGTCACTGCTGCCACTTCCTATCTGACTTTGTCAGAGACTGATGACGGCTGTCGTCATGGCCAAAACTCTTATCTTCCTGTTTTAATGCTTTATGTCTCTTAAATAAATGTAAACTTTTCTCTTTGTGGGTTTAAGTTACAACAGCTTTGGATCAAAAGCAGCTCAGTAGATTTGGCTCGTTCAGTTTTCCTAATAACTGTGTAAGACAAAACATTTCTCATTCCAGGGAAAATAAAGTGGAAGATCTAAAGGGATAATAATAAAGTGTCCATGCTGCTCTGTGTTTAGTGAGCAACATGCAGAGAATTAAAGCCTGTCGTCCACTTTAGGATATATTTACATTCTTTTTGCAGATTCCAAACCTTCTAAAATGAGAACATTCCTGACAGAAAATTCCTGTCCTCTTAATATTTAATAAATATATTACAATGTGACTTAATATGAACAGCCAGTTTTTTAAATGACCTTTAAGTTAATGTCTGCTGGTTTTCAGTGAGTGTGTTGGCCACAGGAGACGACTTCTACATTTGAAATAAATCTGGCTGCTTTCATAATAAATATTTAATCATTAAAACTGATTACTGTGTGCTTAATGTATCTATGTATTCTCACTGGCCACCAGGTTGGACCCCCTTTTATTGTTGCACTTTTTTTTCTGACACATTTTTTCCTTCCACTTCACTTTCCATTATTAACTGAGGATGCAGCACTCTGAACCGCCAGCTACATTTTGTGGGATTTTTTTGTTGTTGTATTTTTCTCACTAATCTGTTGAATAATAACAGAAAAATATAACTTAGCTGCAACTTATTTGCTCACTATAACATGACGTAACAGGATGAAAAGATTTGTGACATTAGAATGACAGGAAACAGAAAACATTTATTTGTACACCAAATATTTGTTATAACTTCCGGTTATGTAAAATACATTATAGTGTATGAACCCCTCTATCTCCCTTACAGTTTCTTCCTATTATCTTTCTCTCTTCCCCCTCTCCTGTTTTTATTTTCTTTTGTTTTTTTTAGCCACCCCTCCCTCTGTTGTCTCCAGGCTGAAACGGAGAAACTGGGAGTAAAATATGCGGAGTCCCTCCCAGACTCTCCGCTGCGCTGCTTATTGAAGAGCCGTCACTCTGCTGGCATGAAAAGGCGCACAGATCCAGCGCAGGCGGCTTCGGTGCGCAATGATCTGCACGCCGTCCGCCGATCTTTCCAGACGACGAGGCGCGTTTGCGCACACAACTTTTTTGCGCACCGGACGCTGCGAGGCTGAATGGGTCAGTAGCCGAAGGTGGAGCGGGTGGGGGTCCATCAGACTCACCTGGCGCTGTTCCCTGCGCCAGTTCCTGCTCTTCTGATTGGTGGCCGTCATTTGTTTGGCTCCCGGCTGTTTGAAGGGAGGGCTGGAACCAACGGGGTTGGGTTAGAGTGGCACTTTAAAGAGAAGCTCTCACCGATTCCTGTCTACATCTTCAGTCTGGGAGGAGTGGATGAAGGTGTAGCTGCGCTTTGCTCCACTTAACTTTTCCATTTAAGTGTTTTTTCTTTCCTCCACTCTGTGTGTGATGGGAGCCATGGCTCCCGAGGCGCGCAGGCTGGTGAGAGCGGCGCTGCTGCTGCTGCCAGCCCTGCTGCTGTGTGAAGCTCTGCCAGCCGACTGGCTGCCAGGGGACTATGCAAACTCTGTCGACGATGCCCAGAGGTTCCTCAGTAACTACAACAGCACCGCAGAGGAGGTGTTCTTCTACAGCGTGTCCGCCAGCTGGAACTACAACACCAACCTGACGGAGCACAACTCCAAGCTGCAGGTAAGGAGAGCAGGGGGAGCGAACAGTTTAGTTTTCGCATGGAAAAAGTTTCTCTTCACGGAACTGAGCTCTGCTCCACTTGCTTATTAATATAATTCATCTCCCTCCAGCTGCGTGTGCTCATTTTCCTGCAAACGCAGGCAGCCAGGGTTATTGGAAATAAAATCAGATTGGAGAGAAGTGCTGCTGCTTCCTTTCATGCATTATTAGGACTCTTCTTATGACTTTATGTATTTGGCTGTGAGGAGTGGCGCAGAAAGAAAGAAAGAAAGAAAGAAAGAAAGAAAGAAAGAAAGAAAGAAAGAAAGGAAAAAAAGTGGGTACGCATTATATAGGGGCGCCATGCTAGAGGGGGCGCCAAAAAGATGGCGGAATAATTATTTCCTGTCGGCATTCTCTATATTTTACAGATGTTTGAAGACCCCTGGTGCCTCACAGAAAGTACTTAGCTTCACTCTGACTGTGTTTGGATCTCATTCACTACTGAATGTTCTCATAGGGGAAATTTGACTTGGACATCATTATGCACTCAGCAAAGCTGTTGTCACAATTAAACACACTGCAAACAATACAAACACATGTTGAACACAATAAAATCAAAACACACATGTTGCTCATTTCCACATACATTCCGACATGATTCAATATCAATATTTACAGAATTATCTCTGGTGACTAAAGCACCTGCTGCACAACAATGAGGTTTTTCCTTTCATTCACCATGGTCAAGGGCCCCCTTTTTTTTTTTTTTTGGAAGTTTATTTTTTTGGCACCACACTGCCTAATCTGTGTGCTGCACAGCTGTTGAAACACTTTAGAGGACAGTCAAATATCTAGACACAGTGTAACTGGTAAGAGGCTGTGTGTGGGTGTGTGGGGGGGGTTAAGTGCTAAATCCTGAGGAGTCCTGATCCAAATACACATGTTGTAGAAGTGTTCACTGCGTTCGCAGACAGAGATTGAAGAATTGCTAACCAAAGTTCTTCGAGGTTGAAAAAAAAAGACATGTTGCTCGTCTTTTTTTCCTGAAATGTTTAAATGTCATTTGCAGCCAGGAGAGGCGAAGCATCTTAAACTGACAAACTGTTGTCATTCTGCATGTCCGACGCTGCACTGCGATTCCACTACATGGTTCTAAAAGTTGTGCACATTTGGACATTGAACGTACAGACAGAAACCTTCAGAACAAAAAAACTTTTGAATACATTTTCAGACAGAAAAGAAAGTTTACAAATCTTCCAGCCTCCTCATAGGTGTCCACTATAGCTTCATTCTTGGACAAATCTTCTTTACACAATTTATAATCGTTATGTCCAGGTGTCTGCAGAATATATGCAGATGACTCAGTGATTGATTCATTTACCAAAAAAAGAAACAGTCTCTTTAATTCTCTTCTCTGAATTCAGTAAAGCTTTGGAATCATTTTTCCATGGTGGAATCATAAAAACTGGTGTAATAAAGTTACGTTACAGCCCAGCGTCTAATATCCTAGTATCTTGACTATCCGGAGGCTAAGTTCAACCTCTATCAGACATTTTCATGGCAGTCTGAATGACTGATCTGTCACATACAAAATAATCCAATCTGTGTTTTCAAATAATCTGCAGTCAGAACGGTTGTGTTGCATTTTAATCTAACTTTTATGTCATTGACGTGAGACATGCATCAAAATTCTGCACCAGACGAAGAAAACCTCTGTAAATCTGAACGTAAACAATGGCTGTAAATGAAACTGGTGAAAGTGATCTGTGTCAGTGAAGCTCATCACATCACACATCACTCTGGGTCCAACTTCGCATCCAGACAGACGTCTCTGCAGTCGCTGCAGTCAATGCTGTGCAAAAGGCCACTGCTGGTAGTCGTGGTTACATGTTTTCTTAGGTTCTCCATCTAATTGATCTAGTGACTGTTGGCTAACGTTGCTGAACAACTTTAAAATCCATCCACAGATGGCAGCATTCGTTATTACTTACATATGTTAGGTTCTTATTTCATTTACACAGATGTCTGATTGCAGTCACATTTAATTAATTTAGTGAGAATGACTAGGCAAAAAAACAAAAAACAAAAAAGGATTTCAGCAAAAAGTTGTAATTGACCTGCTGTGTGAGTGGAGCCCACATGAATTTCTACATGTTGTTCTGAACTCCACATTCTTAGAAAAATGAACAGATTACTCACAATAGTTGACCTGTTGCATCAACATCTACATTCACAGAGTGTAAATGCGTTCATTAACCAAATTTATTTTTTATAATTTAATAAGTTAGGTCACTTCAGTTCTGAGTCTGAATGTGAATAATTTAATCATAATAATGAATATGTCTGAATTTCAGAGAAAATTGACCATGAAATGTTTGAATGCTGAATATTAACTTTGCCTGTAATAAATAAACCTGGCAATGCTTCACCTTTATACTGTTGATTATGTAACAATAAATGAGTTGTGGGCAACAATAAACAGGACCTTGGAGACTGAAATACATCTGCCACAGCCTGTAGTTATCTTTATTGTATTTTATCTTATGCAAAGGTAATAACCAACATGGATGGCTGCTGGCATTCTGGAAAAAAAAAAAAAAGATTTAAAGAGGGCAATGGGCGGGTGGAGATGGTCAGAGAGGAAGAGCACAAAGGTCAGAGTTAATATATCAACTCAGAGCCACTTTTTCCTTTTACTGCAGTCTGTTGTTTCAGTGATTGTGTGGACAGAAAGAGATATGGGTCTTCAACAAAAACAGTGGAAAGAATCTGCTGTTCTGTGTATTATAGTTCGTGTGACAGTTTTTTAATTTTATTTTTCATGTCAGTGTTCAGCAAATGGTAACAATTGAGTAACAATACGCTGTTTGACCATATGCTGTCAACTTACTAAGTGTATAACATGTGTTGTTTTAGGTCACAACTCTCTTTAAAATGTCAGATGCAGGAGAAAAATTGGTTTCCAGCAGCCTCCAAAACCACCGATTCGTTAAACACTGCCATCACGGAGCGGGAATGTCCGTGACCTTTCAGAACGCCGTAAAGAAAAGCCTTAAAGATTCACTGGAGCTGTAGGCGAGAGAATGTAGCGCAGAGACAAAAGCTTTTTCTAAAAATATAATCTCCTCTCTTTTTGTCAGTCACATTATTGATCCCAGAGGAAAGATGTGGTGCTATGACTGTCAGTATACAGGGACAGGCTCATGATTTGTTGAAAATCCTTCATTCATGCTGTAATGAAGGATTTTGGAGAAGAAAAACAAAATCAATGGAAGTGATGTCCGAAGCTCAAGTAAAGACCGTAGATACAAACTGCAGGGCAATTTCTAACACTTCCATGGGCCTCAGTACTTGTATCAGGGATACAAACGGCTCCATAAGTAGCTCACTCTTTGTTCTCTCTGACCTTCACAACTGTGAGTTCTTTGCACATTTATCTAAAAAAATGATAATCATTAAAAAGTTGATTTTAGTAATTATAGTTATATAATTAGTTATATAGATTCATCACACGGTGATATAAACAGACTGTTTTGTAAAGCCACTAAGTGTTTTACACTAAAATCTGAAACCTATTGACAACACTCCTTAGGTTCTCTGTAGTGTTTAGCTGAAACCAGTTTGCCAACCAGTAACCGCACAGCGATGCGTGGTCATTACAGCAGGTCCTGATGCTTCAGGTCCTAAGTCCTGCTGGAAAATGGGATCAGAATCTTTCACATCATCCCACAAACTCATGAAAGGTTGCAGTTAGCACTGCTGCAGTCTCAACAACCAGATTACTCAACAATGACAGTTTGTGGCTTTCCCGCTTGTTGAGGCTGTCAGTGATCCTCATGATTCTGTAGACCATAACATTTCAGCATAGAAAATCCTAGAGCTAGACTTTTTCTAGCTCCACTTTATTTAAATGCATCTGTTTGTAAAATTACATTATCTTTGTCTTTATTTTAAATCTTTACGAGCATTGAGTAACATTTTGTCTGACATGCCGGTTAGACCTTTAAAGTCCAATGCACTTGGGAGCTCTCTGAGATACACAAATCAGTAATTTGTTCCGAGTTTAACCACAGTGTTCAACTCAGTAACAGCCTCATATGGGAAGATAACATGCTAGAGTCTACTGAAAAAGAATAAACTGATGTTTTAAAGTGGGTACAGTTCAAACGATCCAAATGTACCAAATCTCTTCCTGTGATGTCATACTTTTTTTCCTTTTTGCATCACCCTTCTGTGTAGTGTTATCACTGCTTATAGTCATTGCACTGTCAAAACTGGGTGTTTAGACAAAGGGGAGTGTTGAAGGCGTGTGAGTACATAAAGAATAAAACAGGAACACATGACAGAAACATTTATTTCAATTGAAGTTCTGGGTGATGAGGCAGTAATGTTGCAGAAAGATAAGATACACATTATTGATCCCAGAAATGGAACATTAACAGATCGGGAACATAAAATGAGTCCTTCAAGTCCTTTCTCTAACTATAAATGGAGAGTTTTAATCAGTCCTGATTGGTGAATACAGTCAGCTTTCTAGCTCAGAAAGGTTTTCAATACAGAAGGTTTTTAGGATTTTTTTGTTTTAGGGGTTTTTAACATTAACTTCTTAAATGCTATGTTGTCATTTTCAGTGCCGTACAGTTGCTGCCAGAATGTAATTACTTGTATGATAATGATGATGATGATGAACTGTTACCCAAGCTCAATGTTGTTGTGGCACAAAGTAGATGAAGTGACACATTTTTGATATAACGATCCCTGCCTACTTTCAAGGCAGCACTCTGTTCACAGCAAACAACCAGGCAAAAACACAGGATACAAAACGGACAGGCCAGCCGTGACTGTATCGTTTATGAGCAGGATCTTGAGAACACGTATTTGAAAGACTGTGTCTGGTTTGGGAACCTTCAGGTTTTGTCTATGCTTATTGCTGATGATGTATTGGCCTTTCCAGACCACAACCTTCATCATGTTCTAGGGTGTTTTTGCAGCCAAATTTGAAGAAGCCGAGATGAAAATCAGTTCATCCTGATCTGAGGCAATAGGTTTCAATGACACTGCTAGCAATCAGTGTTTGCTTGATGCAGAGGAGTGGATGCGTCTTTTATACAAGTAATAGTCATGTTATTGGAATGCCTACTGAGACCGATTCCAGGCACATCCCACTGGAAGGATAACCTGGGGCAGATTGAGAACATGTTTGATGGGGGCTTTATATTACTTCTGACATGGAAACGGGTTTGAATCCCCCAGAATGAGCTTAGATCATCAGGGGGTTTCCCTCCTCAAAGTCACCCCCTGTGAACTGATCTTGAAGTTAGCGGAAGGTGATGGCTGTATGGATGTTGTTCAGGCTTTAATGTTTTCTAAATGGGAGGATGGAAGGGGGGGGGGTCCACATTTTGCTCTAATACATTCACAGAAATTAACACTCACTTCTAACGCTTCTTGTCTTAAGGTACTTGCAAGTCTTGAAGAACAAGCCTTTGTTGAGGCCTGGGGGGGGAAGGCCAAGAACATCTTCTCTCAGGATACCCTGAACGATCTTACTACAGCTGACAAGAAGCTGATTGAAAAGATCAAGTCACTGGGAGCTGCCAACCTTCCACAGGCTGAACGAGAGGAGGTCTAGTACTTTTCATGTATCAAATGTATAAATACGATGCAAAAATGCAAAGATTTACTTGATTCACAGAACCTGCTCATTTATCTTTTATTTTGCTTTTAGTATAACACCATCCTGAGCACCATGGACAGCATTTATTCAACAGCTAAGGTGTACCCACAGCCAGACATAAGCTGGAGCCTGGAACCTGGTATGTAAAACAGTCTTTAGTTTTTAAGGGGCAAGATCCATGAATGCATAGAGGAAATGTACTCAAAACAGTTGTAAGTGCTTGAGATTTTATCAGCTTTTGGAAGTAACAGGATGGGTATAATTTCTGAAGAATTCTACAGGAAGTCTTGAGGATTTATCGAGAGTGGTATGTGAAACACTAACGAATCTTCATGGCATGGAAGGTGCAGGCATTCATTGAGAACAATGGTCTTTTGTGTTTGTCAGCTACAACTACTTAAAGCGCTTGCTAGAAAATGCTCTCCAGCACGTACAGGGAGAGTGAAAAACACAATCACCTTAGAGAATTGCTCATAAACTGAAATGAGCTCATTACGTCCATAATGTTGAGTAGTTTATCTTTTATAGAAGCTATCCACAGTGCAGATGAGGTCGAAGTTCATGTGCGTAAACCATACATGAACTTCGACCCTTTTTTTCTCCACCATTTGACCTTGTGTATAGAAGAGATGCTTGAATGTCTATGAAAAACCCGACACTGTTAAAATCAACTTAATCTCCCTGATAAATAGCATGTGATCCTCTTGGGGAGCAGGAAATTATGCAAGTAGCAATGCATCAAGATGATTACAGGGAATTTAGCATACTTTCCCTTTGCGTTGCGTGATTGATTGATGTTACCTTTCCTGTGTCTGTCTAACTAAAGGGAAATTGTCATTTGTCTTGAAGAACTCACAGAAATTATGGCCAACTCCAGGAGTTATAAGAAGTTACTGTTTGCTTGGGAAGGCTGGCACAATGCATCAGGTGTGCCTCTTAAGGAGCATTATCCCAGGTTTGTGGAGCTCAGCAACAAAGCCTCAAAGCTCGATGGTAAGAACTCTAATTTGGCTCAGAATGAAAAGGCAAAAGATGTAGGTATAAATGCTACACACCAAAACTTGTGAAAACTGAATTTGTTCAAAGGCTTTGATGACACTGGGGCTGATTGGCGCTCTTGGTATGAGACGGAAACCTTTCAGGAGGATTTAGAAAATCTTTACAAGACAATTGAACCGCTCTACCTGAACCTGCATGCCTTCGTGCGACGCAAGCTCTACAACTTCTATGGACCCAAATATATCAACCTAAAGGGACCCATCCCTGCACACCTGTTGGGTAAGATGCACACAGCTACCACGATGAAAGCACATGCTCACCATTTGCATTTTTCTTTCATACAAAAAGTTGAAAAGGTCGGCTTTGCTTAGTTCCACTATAAACTTCTGTGATTGCAGAAACTACATTCTTACCAGTCAAATGATCCATTTTGTCCCTGATAAACATCTCCCTTAATATCAGACAGCTGTAGCCCAGTAACATGATATAGACCTTTTATGGTCAGAGAGCACTCTACTAATACGCACTGAAGAGAATGCCTTAACGTAGGATCTCGCACAGTAAGTCAGAATGGCTTTTTAAGTATGTTTCCATCCTGCCACACAGGAAATATGTGGGCCCAGACATGGAATAACATTTATGATATGATGATCCCATTTCCTGACAAACCCAACCTGGATGTGACAAGCGAGATGGTCAATCAGGTATGTGTGAAAGATGGACTTTATGCTATTGTTATGGCCTGCAAAGATAAACAATGAACTAACTGTTGAATGGCATTGGTCTTTTCAGGGCTACAATGCTACACACATGTTCCGTGTGGCTGAGGAGTTCTTCACCTCTCTGGGTCTAAAGGAGATGCCTCCAGAGTTCTGGGAAGGGTCGATGCTTGTTAAGCCTGAAGGTCGGGAGGTTGTGTGCCATGCATCTGCCTGGGACTTTTACAACCGCAGAGACTTCAGGTAAAATAACTAACCTGTATTACCTCTGCATCTGCTTTAGAAAACACAAACTATAGACATATTGCATGTTGTTCTTTACATCCATAACGCTGGAGGGTAAAAAGGTGATTCTTTTACTTGCCATCCATAGCTGCACAGCCATAGTAGAACAAATTTGTTACCAAAATGAAACCTGGAAATGAAGGTATTAATTTTGTGCAGTGTACCACATCAAAAGCATAATAGCGCAAAAAACAAACAAACAAACAAAACGTCATGTTACAGAGTGTCTATAGTTGTTAGCAGCAACAGTGGCAAATGAGGTAGTGGATTGCTGGTTGAAGCCCTGTCTGTCTGCCTCTATATTTGTATCCTTGGGCAAGACACTTCACAACCTTGGCTATAGGTGGCAAACAGAGAGCCTGGTGGCACCAGTGGATGGCAGCCTCTCTTTGGTCAGTCTGTGATTTGGTAGCATGTAGAAGTATAATGACTGACTGAATGTAGTGTAAAGCGCTCTGGAGTCATTTTGGAGTAGACAAGTGCTATACATGTTGCACTTGTCTGCATACAAGTGAAAATGCTCTCCAGCACGTATAGACTAAATACCATTTACAAGTCAATCTGTACATTACTATTTGTGTTTCATCCTGTTCAGGATTAAGCAGTGCACCACAGTAACCATGGAACAGCTCTTCACTGTGCACCATGAGATGGGCCACATCCAGTATTACCTGCAGTACAAGGATCAGCCTGTAGGCTACCGCCGTGGAGCCAACCCTGGTTTCCATGAAGCTATCGGTGACGTTATGTCCCTGTCAGTTTCAACACCCAAGCACCTTCACGAGATCAACCTTCTAGAGTCTGTGGCCACCGACACAGGTAACAATCATTGAATGGCCTCCAGTTAAAAGAGATGCAAACTTAGAGTACTGTCATTAAAAAATAGAAATGAAGACTTAAATACATTGAAGAGGAATCTTGGATTTTTGAATTCTAGAAACTGATCTGAACTTCCTGTTGAAGACCGCTCTGGAGAAGATAGCCTTCCTTCCCTTTGGCTACCTCATTGACCTCTGGAGATGGGGCGTGTTTAGTGGAAGCATTCCTCCAGAGAAGTACAACTCAGAATGGTGGTACCTCAGGTGGGACTAAATCCAAGAACAACTCTTAATCAAAATCTACTTGGTCATGTTTTATAAATGCAACATAAAGGGGAAGAATAAAAACAAACACTGTGTGAGGAAACATTTGAAAAACTATTTCTCATTTTGAGTCAGTGTCTCATTAACTCTTCCTTTCACAGAACAAAGTACCAAGGAATTTGCCCACCTACCAGCCGCACAGAGGAGCACTTTGATCCCGGAGCAAAGTATCATATTCCTGGAAACACGCCATACATCAGGTAGACCTCTTCCAGCATTTACAATTTCACGACAACACAACACACAATCAGTGTTTAGAGGGAAAGAAAACCTTAAATTGAGAATTATGCAGTACTCAGAAAATAGTATTATTATATGTTCTATATTCAATCTTAGTGAGCATCAGTTTTTTTTTTTGTTTTTTTTTAGTCTCTAGTAGTGCAAAGTGGGTAGAGATTTAGTCCATTGACCTACAGCTGCATTTAGTGAAAAGTGGTTTGACAAAGTAGTCACTGATTTGAATACAAATTCAGATAAACGTTCACTTGTGGCTTTGTGGGTAGAATAGTCATTTTGTGATCGGAAGGTTGTAGGTTTGATTCCACCTTCCTCCTACGACATGTCAATGCCCCTCTGGGCAAGGCACTTACCCCCAAATTGCCTACTGATCTGCATATCAGTGTGTGAATGTGACTCTAGTATAAAGCACTTTGAGTGGTCAAAATGACTGGTAAAGTGTAACATAAGTTCAGTCCATGCTGTTTTTGGTTCTGTTTTATAAGCGATTCGCTTTGTTCTGTCCCATAAAAAATCTCAATAAATACAGTGAAGATTTTGCTGTAATTAGACAATGTGAAGAGACACTGAAACTGTGTGAATTAGTGATGGGACTTCAGGCTCTTTGAAGGGAACCAAATTTGTTCAAAGAGCCGTTCAAATTATCCATTTTTATAAGATCAAGCCATCTTATCTGCAACAGTTTTATTTTAAATGTTTTTGTGGTAAAATTTACAAAAAAAGTTGAATCATACATATTAAGTAGATTACCGCAGCAGGTTCTTACAGAAAATATGATGTATATATTTTTATACAATTTGAGCATATAAATGTCAAGTACACATGCAATTTTTTCAGTATGAGTTGTGTGAATTAATAACATTTTAGTGCTATTTTTAATATTGACACAAAATAAAAGGAAAATAAAAAAACTGGTGAAAAAGTCGATTTAAATTTCTTTGGTAGAAACAAAAATCCTCTTCTGCCCTATTAAATATAACAATGAAGACAATGCACCAACAGTAAACAACACTTAACTATCAACATTAAGTAAAGCAAAACAAGAAGTAGAGTCCAACAGTGAGAATCAACTCTTTGCTCGCATGTCCAGCCCTTTCTTCTATATTTATTCTCCCATTAAATATATTTAAGTTTTTTAAATTAAATACTATTACAAGAGCTACTGCAGTGTGAGCAGAGCATTGTAAACAAGCAAAGTTGTAAAAGAGTTATTTCCTTCAAGGGTAAAGAGGCTGTCAAAAGAATCGTTCATGAACGTCACATCACTAGTGTGAACACTTTCACCCAGTTCTTCTCTACATGTGAAGAAACTGGTTCCAGTTCCACTCAGTACGCAAGAATGAGTGGAAATGATGCCATTGTCTGCTGCTTTGTTTTGCTGCCTTGAACCAACAACAAAGGAAGCCTGTTGCAGAAGCCAAGGTCATTGAAGAGTTCATGTTCTGGCTTGTTTTAGGAAACGGGGGACATACGGGCACTTGAGAAACATATGGGACAAAGTGAATCCTTCTAATGAATGTGGTTTCCTGTGTCTCGCAGGTACTTTGTCAGCTTCATCCTCCAGTTCCAGTTTCATGAGAAACTCTGTGAGGCAGCCAAGCACACCGGGCCTCTGCACACCTGCGACATCTACCGTTCCACAGAGGCTGGAGAGATTCTACGGTAGGAACGACATCTTTATCTCACAGCATCAGTAATGCACAGTTTTGAGAAAGTAAATGTAACCCAATCTGTGCGAGATGAGTCCTCACTGTTCCCTGGACTCTGCGTTGTGTGTTCTTAAGGGTTTTGTCGGAAGGAAACGAGACAGGAATCTGACACACACGGCGGTTGAAATTGTGGTTGGGACCGTTTATTTGGACCACCCGACAGCGCAGCGGCTTCGCCTTTAGTATTCAGAGAAAATACTGCGTGTCAACATGTTTCATTAATGCAGTTATTTTTTTTTTGATTTACAGATACAGCATATATACAAAAAAAGAAGAAAAAGACAAAATGATACAAAACTAATTACTTGAACATTAAAAGTAACATTTGGCTACATTGAGGAGCTGGCGGTCAGTATTGCCTACCTTTAGAATTCAGAGCAAATACTGACCGTTGTACTGCCAGCACACAGTAACGAACGCCAAGTACGGCATTCTTCAAAGGACACACTTTACAAAGTTCCACAATCCAAAGAGCAGATCCAACACCTTGGTAACATGTGCCGACACATTCAAGCACTGTCCTACATAAACATGCTCTACATTTTCTCCCTTCAACAGAAAAGTTCTTGAAGCAGGTTCCTCTAAGCCCTGGCCTGAAGTTCTCCAAGAAGCTATAGGCACAAATAAGATGAACGCCACCTCCCTGATGAGATACTTTGAGCCCATAATCAAGTGGCTGGAACAACAAAATGTGGATGAGACCCTGGGATGGCCTGAATTCAACTGGGTCCCACCCATCCCTGAAGGCTACCCTGAAGATATCGGTAATGCTGAAGTGCGATGACATTAAAAGCCCCATAGAGTATTTACTGTCTCAACCGACTGTGATTCTTCTCTTAACAGACAAGAATACAGACGAGCTTGATGCAAAGAAGTTTCTGGATGAATATAACAGCACAGTTGAAATAGTGTGGAATGCCTACACTGAGGCCAACTGGAAGTACAACACAGACATCACTGAAGCTAATAACCAGGAAGTGGTGAGGGCAACAGAATGTCACTTCAGCTGCTGTACTGCCGCTGTCATCTTTAGTGCATGTGAACACCGATCACTGGGTTAAAAAAAAAAAAAAATTTTTTTGGAAGTCGTCTAAGTTTTTTCAACTGAATTAGGACTATTTTGCACCGCTGAATTAAAAGATAACATCCATTTTTCTCAATCAGGTCAAGTTTTTATACTAATATTATTTATTTAATTTTTGTGACATTATCAGTTCATTTCTATTGATATTTCTCATCCAAAAAAAGGTTTTAGGAGAAAAAAAATGTTTTCTAACAGAGTGTATTAATTAAATGCTACAAACTCTGGGGCATCCTCTGGCAGTAATCCATCTTATTCTTCAGTCTTAATGACCAAGTGTTTGTTGTTCTCCAGCTTAAGAAGGACCTGGAGATGGCGGCTCACACCCTGGAGTACGGCCGGAAGGCTCGCCAGTACGACACCTCCGACTTCCAGGACCCCTCGGTCAAACGCATCATCAAAAAACTCAGTGACCTTGAGAAGGCAGCGCTGCCTACTGAAGAACTGGAAGAGGTGGGAACGGAATGAATTCATCTTACCAATATATAATATAATCCTGGAAATGCACCTAACGCTCTTGTAAAGTATCTGAAGACAGGACAGATTTGTTTCAATTCAGCTCCCCAAGCTGCCAAGACAAACACAGAGCTTATTTTACTGCTGGTTTTCCTAAAAACATGACATTCATACTCGTACCTGTTTTCTACTAACAAGAACAATTTCAATTTATATATATATATATATA